>NC_051154.1:13587903-13732059 GCF_013339745.2 Dermacentor silvarum | reverse complement strand
GCCATTGTGTAAAACACCCTAGTCCTATTCGTGCATTTTTCCTTATTAATTTTATTCGTTGTATGCTGCATTTGCCTCTCTTAACACAATCCACGCTGTTCTTATATTCGCTATCGAGTCCTTTCGCGCTTTGAGATATCGCTGTCTTATTTATTTATTTGTTAATAAGTTTATTTATTTGGCACCTGATAATTTATACTGTATAATCCTTGTTCTGCCTCCACAAAATAAACGAAAGCAGTGGCAAAAGGAATGCTTTGGCATGTAATGAAACTATGGTGTTTTATGGAATCACAGTATACTTATGCGAATAATTCGTCATAAGTTGTGTTCAGAAATCGTTATATGTCGTTTAATGTTTATATATGTTATGACTTATCTTGTCAATAACTGACCTTTCGTCAGGAAAAGATTTCTTGATTGTATTTTTTTGTATTAAATCTTTTCAAGGCGTTACATTGCTTTTTCATAGATGTATACTTGTGCGACTTAATACACACAAGACACATGTATCTTCATAATGCATTTAACTGAATCCGCTTGTCGCATGCTCAACCAAGAGACGCCAGTCTCTTGGCGGTGCGAGGGGACTCGGGCTGTAAAACTGAACTGTCTCCTACGCTGAGGTCTTGCAAATACTCATATAAGCTCGTCACTTCAGTGAACCTTTCGAGGTCACACAAAGTTCCCAGTGTAACTGTTATTAAAGGTAATATATATATATATTTATATATGTATATATATATATATATATATATATATGCATACATGAGTGGGGTTCCAAAAGCTGGTCAGGCACCAGCCCCCCCCCCCCCCCCCCCCCCGAAAAATGAAAGCTTTCTGCTTATGGGGGCTTTGCTAGTTCACAGGGGTATATGCCATTGTGCTTGGACCCTTTCTGCATTACCTCTAGTATCGGCCCACAATTTTGTTTGCACTACGCTTCCCAACCAAAAGCATAAACAGCTCTATTTCAATACACTGAGTAAGAGCACATAAGTTATCATGCAGACGTCTACCGATTCTGAAGCCATTCTGAGGTTCTCCCAATATTTCATTATGTTCTGCCCATTTTGCAGTTTTAATTGAATCGGCTGCATTGCTAACCGTAATTACCAATGTAATGGTCCAACGAGTTAATTCTAATTTTTTCTCCCATACTTTTATAAATTCATTCTACTTTGTCGCCAACTGTCTGGTATTTGCCTAGGTATCTTGTAAGCTTTTTTCTACTGCTTTCAACGATCTTCCTTACTTTTGGTCCTAGTTCATTATCAGTCTAACGGGTACCTCGTCTAACCCTGTGGTATATGCGTTTAGGACTTTTCTCTTCAGCTTTCTTCCAGTTGAAATTTCTCAGCACCAGCTCCTTTTCCATCTGGTTATCATTCATGCTTTTTTTCTTAGAAACCACCTCGCCATTGCCTTGAACAATTCGGCTGTTATTTTCGGATGTAATTTAACACTGCGTCCCTTCCAATTTGTTCCCTCTTCGGTTAGAATATGGTGTTGTATGTGTACTGACTTCCTGCTAATAAGTTAATGTGGTTCCAAAATATTCTAGGTGCGGCCTTCTTTTTTCTCTCGTATTTATGACAACTAACATCACTTTCACCTTTAATCTTTGCTTGAACCAGTATTTGAACCATAGTTTTTTTTCTCCTGGCATATTTCCCAATTTCTCTCTACTTCATGCTGCGGCAACCGCACTTTTTTTTGCTTGCCTATGCTCTCGTAATGCTTTCTGCCATTCATCGATAGCTTTCCATATCTCCCTGTTCCACCAGCTTTTCGGTTTAACAAACGTGTTGCTTCTTTCCTAATTTCTCTCATCATTACAATTAGAAGCTCACGACATATCCATTCTGATTGGCCATTTGCAAAGTTCTTTCGTGACTCTTGCGACTATATATTTGTTATTTGTTCAGCGTTCAAATTTGGACTGGCCATTCTTCGGTCCTTGCTCTTTTTCAACTACATATCCCATTTTCAAAATGATGCATCTATGGTCTCTCCCTATGTTGCTATACCCTTGTCAATGACCATTTCTCTCAACTGTTAAATCCTTCTGTCATCAACAGGTAGTAGACCATTGATTCTCACCTGTGTGAGAATCAATGGTCGACTGCCTATTTCCGACTTCCCATCTAGGCGGCACTCCCGAGAAGCCCTCCGAGACAAGCATGGTGTGCCGGTGCCCCCCCTACGAACGACTATTCACACAAACCAGACGCAAGCAGCACATCTTTATTTTCAATGAATGGAAAACTCAATAAATGAAGTTTTGTACAAGCTGAGCAGGAGTAGAGGTCTGTAAGTACTGCCATCAAGGGTTCACAACAATGCAAACCTTTTTTTTTTTCTTGGCATGGAATAAATAATAGTCAACTTATATGACAATGGTCAATTAAACTCTTTCCTTGATTAGACCATGCTCAAAGGTCACAGTAGGTTCTTGTAGATAATTACACAGGAAAAGGTCCTTATTTAATAAAGGAATGTAAAAAATGTTTAATTTGAACAAGAGAGAACTGGTGACATGCAGCATCCAATTGGCTGTGCTGGGCACAAGAACCAATGTTTCTTCTGAAATCTTTGAAGAGAGTAGTGGTGACGTGCAACATGGTAGCCACACATGGCAGGGCAATATTCCAGGGTTCCCCAGCAAGCAGCACATGCCGATTTTATGTACAGCA
This sequence comes from Dermacentor silvarum, assembly GCF_013339745.2. Lineage (NCBI taxonomy): Eukaryota > Metazoa > Arthropoda > Arachnida > Ixodida > Ixodidae > Dermacentor > Dermacentor silvarum. The sequence goes on along the minus strand of NC_051154.1, from coordinate 13,729,363 downwards.
CCCTTTCACCTATCGTTGCCAGGCTGTGAAAACGTCTAGCTTCCCAGTTCTCTTCATACTTGCTGGGTTTTGACAGCCCAAGCCAAAATAAACATTTCAGCACCCTATAGTGCTATTCTTTGCCTATTACAAAATCCTAATGCATAGGAAACCACCTCATTCTCACACACATTTATCACCCATGCATTACTATAGCTTTTACTTAATAATGACCTTTGCTAAATACAAGCCAATTCTTCACATCCCAACGTCGAATTAATGGAAACTGCAGCATGATAACTATCATACCCTGAATACAAGTTCATACTTTTCCACAATGGTCAACAGCAGGTCTTGCATAGAAATATTTTGCACTGTTTTATTGAAACCACTACAACAATATCCAGTGCATGTTTCTTTAAAAAAAAGACAATAGCTTTTACTTATGACCTTTGCTAAATACAAGCCAATTCTTCACATCCCAAGGTCGAATTAATGGAAACTGCAGCATGATAACTGTATATCATACCCTGAATACAAGTTCATACTTTTCCACAATGGCCAACAGCAGGTCTTGCATAGAAATATTCTGCACTGTTTTATTGAAACCACTACACAATCACCGGTGCATTTTTCTTTAAAAAAAAAAAGCAAGAAAAAGGGTAACTAAGTTAAGAAAGTACCATCTAAATGGCCAGTTTTGTCCAGATTTGACTCTTACTGCAATGACCACAAAAGATTTAGCAAAGAAAAAAAAAAACAATAAATAAATAAATAAAAAACCAGGATGGCAGCATTTTACAAGCACTTCTCAGTTAATGATTCCCAAGAAATAGCAAAATCTTGAATAGGTGCTGCAAAAATTGTTACTGTCTGTTGAATGCTTATACCAAAGTGATGTGGGAAAAAAAAAAAAAGACGAACCATTTTGTCCCCCAGTGGTGCAGAGAAGATGGCCACATAGGAATTTCTCACTCCTAACCATCACTCCATCCAAGTCCAGTGGTTATGTACAGCGTAACAAGCACTGGGCTCTACATTTACAAGTGCGCCTTGTTTGCAGCCACACACCTCCATATTTAGGATGTCCAAACATAGCCACAGAGCTGAACAATGACGAGGCAGCCGTCAGAGGCTGAATGTCACTTCCACACAGCTAGCCATCAGTGGATGGTGGGGCGCTCCCGTGCAAACTCGTGAAGCTTGGGGTCGAGCCGAGATACTGCGGCGTGTTGGCATGTTGGAAGCAGATTTGGAATGCTGGCTAGGAGGTTTGTTTGATACGCTGAGAGGTTTGTCCGGAACACATTCTACGGTGTCTTCTCTGTCCTTGATCGGTGCAGGAGCTCAGGAAAGGGGCACGACAATACTGGCATTGGAGTGAGCGGGAAGGAGGAGGTTGATGTGCTGGTTGCCAAGACTTGAGCACTGAAACAGCTGCTGGCTTGTGTGGGCATCTTGTGTACAAGGACTGCTGAACCAAAGAGAGTCAGTGCTGCAGCAACATAGGCAATGGCAGATACGGCAATAACCTGTGTGAGAAGAAAGAGGCAGGGACTGAGGCATCAAGCAACACCACTAGCACAAAATTAGTGCACAGCCCATTCACTGCAAAAGCTGAAGATTTTCTACAAGGCCAAAACTTTCGGTGAAAAACAGCGTGAAATAAACACGGACAAGGAAGGAACACAGGACAAGTGCTACCCTGTGTTGCTCCCTTGTCCGTGTTTATTTCACGCTGTTTTTCACCAATAAATTCATACTAACTAGCTCGCATTCATACCCTGTTTATGTCACCATTAAACTTGTGTTCACAAAACACTAGCACTACTTTGCAAATGTGAATAGGAAACAATTTTAAGACATAGTCGCGCTTCCATACTCCACTTCAAAAAAAAAATAAAAAAATCATGCTGCCAGCATGTGCCACACATACTAGAAGCAGAATTTATTACCAACCTATGCGATTTGATTTACTGTCAAATGTAAACATAAATGTAAACGCTTAAAAAAATACCTAAACATTATATTTTTAACTATCCACTTTTTGCAATAAATAAGGTCCAGATCCACAAATTCACTGAAATAATACAGTGGAATCTCAACGATACGATCCATGGCTAATACGAATTTCCGGATGATACGAATTTTTCTGAGGTCCCGGCTGAGCCCCATTACTTTGCAACGTGCTAGAGAACGGTTGTTACGAATCGATTTTCTTCGACCCTCGTCGGTTGATACGAATAAACGTCCCCCCCCCGCCCCCCCCCCCCCCCTCTGGCGGATCGCGAAAGCGAACAGCTCGCAGTCGCACGCGTTTTCCCTTTCTCTTTTGGTGTGGAGGCGCGGACGTGGCGCCGGACAGCGCGGAAGCCGCGACTAGGCGCGAAGAGTTTGAAGCGGCGGCGCTTTTGTTGCTTTTGTGCTTTTCCTTTGTCTCTGCGCTGCGAAGGTTCATGCTGTCTATCGCTTCAACCGAAACTGAGCGGCGTAAGCAGAGCGCATACAAAGGCCAGAGCCGTGTGGAGATCGCTTCAAGATACGGTGCGCGCGACAACACCGACAGCCGGCACAGGCGCAAAGTACAAGAACGCATTGTTAGCAGAGTAAAAGCCCCCCTCCCCCAATCCCTCCCTCCCGTGCTACCTTCCCGCTTTGCTCCTTTCGCGTGGGAGATTGCGTTGCCAGTTACCCTTGCGCTCGGTTGCAAGATACGCATTTGGTGCCGTAGCACAGCGTCGCCCTCCCCCCCCACCCCCCCTCTCTCTCCCATACCCCCCACGGCCTTTCGCGCGACAGAGTCGCGTTTTCTCTCCGCTGTGCGTCTCGCTGTCCGTGAGGGCGGCACGGTCCCCCGCGCGCTTTCACTCGCACATACGGCGCGCGCAGCGACGACTTTATCGCCCTTGGACTCATGCTCCACATCTCATGCTCCTCGTCCGCATCGCTCTCGTTGATCTCCTCTCCCATCAGTGGCGCACCTCGTTGAGAAGCGTGCTCGCTACCCGCCCTTGTCGGCAAGATTTTCCCGCGGAAGCCGCATTATAACCGGTATTTCGTCTCACGCGGCTGCACTGTAAGCGGTATGCGTATACATGGAGTGTTGTTGTTGCCTCAAAACAACAACAACAACTCCAACATGGAGTTCTATGGGAGGGTAAACGGGAGTCGGAAAAGGCCGCGTTGTAGCCAGTTCTGCACTATAAACGGTTACGTTAGAAGTGGTCTATACTGTAAATGCTTTTACGTACGTGTGCCTGAGTGAGTTCACCTCCGACTCTTTAATTAGCTAGTTTTAATTGTGTTTCGATGATACGAATTTCGGCTAATACGAATATTTTTCCTGACCCCGTGAGATTCGTATCATCGAGATTCCACTGTACTGGCAAGCTTAACAGCACCCTAAATAATTTAGTATAATAGCTTTTCTACAGCCAGTTTCGGTTTTGTTTCTCTGGAGCTGTCTGTCGTGACGTCACGACACGCTAGGTGGTTACGTAGAAGCAGGATATCAATATTTTGACTCACTCCAGCTTGCCTGGTTACCTATGCTGCTACTGTCTGTGAGGCCTGATATAGCAGCATAGCCGGCAACGAGCGAGCCAGAGCGGGTGTCAAAATGCCGCAATTTGCTGCTTCTATGTGATCACCTTCCGTGTCACGATATCACAGCACAAGACGCCTCCTGGGAAACACAACCAAAACTGGCTGTAGAAAAGGTATTATATTGAATTTTTAGGGTGCTCCGAAACTTCCCAGTATTTTTCTGGGGTTTAGAGGCCTAGCATTTTCATGTCCAGTGTTCCACCCTTGTCAGTGTTTATTTTGCCCTGATTTTTCACCGATGAATTCGTACTAATTAGCTCGCATTCATACCCTTTTAAGCCACCATTAAACTTTTGTTCACAAAACACTAGCACTACTTTGCAAAATGCAAAGAAGAAACAATTTTCAGACACAGTGCGACCTTCTATACTCCATTTCAGAAAAAAAATTTCATGCTTGCAACATGTGCCATACGTACTGGAAGCAAAATTTATGACCACATACAGTAAATCCTCGATAATTCGAACTCGGTTAATTCGAAATTTCGGTTAATTCGAAGAATTTGAGCGGTCCCGTCATTCTCAACACAAATTCTACCGGATAATTGAATGGTCCGCGCGGCTCTATTCGGATAATTCGAAGTTTCCGGCTAGTAGCAACGTGCGGCGGTTAGGTTAGGGCGCTCCGTACAGTCGCCAACCGATTTTCCTGAGCTCGTGGGGACGTGAAAAAATAGTCCGGAAAACTCGTTTGGCCGAAAAAAAAAAAGTTATTAGTGCGGCTTAAAAAAAATCTCTAATAATGCCCTGCATCATACTACGCTTGGAGGAGATCGACTTGCTTGGATTGCGCAGCAATGATGTCGTCTCCGTGTACAGTCGACACGAACGTCACCGCGTCGGCGATCTCCGCCAATGGAGTTCGCCATGGAGATCCAAGAAACGAGCTTTGCACCGCTTAGCTCTCGCGAAGGTACAGGAGGTAGCGCTGATCACTGAGACAGGGTCTCCGAGACACCTGCTCAGTGTACACGCCACGTTCAAAATAGCAATTGAAACTTGAGAGAAAAAAAAACTCACTGAATTAACACGCGTGGTGTCAGCGTGCACGAGCGAGCGCGACCGCCGCAGAGAGCGAAGGTTCGTGCGGTCTATCGCTTCAACGGAAACTGAGCGGCGAGAGCACAGCGCATACAAAAGGTGAGAGCCGTCTGGAGATCGCTTTCAAGATACAGTGCGCGCGAGAAACTGCTCCGGCGCTAAGTACGCAGTTGTTAGAAGAGTAGAGGTCACCCCCCCCCCCTCCCTCCCTCCCTCCCATACCCCCACGGCCTTTCGCACGAGGGAGGAAGTCGCGTTTACGCTCCGCCGTGCGTTCGCTCTCCATGAAAGCACGCGTCCCCCGCGCGCTGTCACTCGCACATACGGCGGGCGCGCGGCGATGATTTTATCGCCCTTGGACTTTGTATGGATCCTCAGGGCAGCGACGCCGACGGCGAAAATCCGCTTGAAGTGTCCATATAATTGCTGTCGCAATAAAGAAACATCCCACGATAAATGGTTACAACGATAGTGCTGAGCGCATATACTAAGAAAAAAGAAAAACTGCAGTACTCTGGGCGTTTTGTCAGCCAAGGAAGAGCGGGCATGGCCTCCGAGACTGGAGGATTGCACGAGCTCTCTATTGATAGCGTGCGTCCCAATCTTGGAGGCTATACAGCGAGCCACTGGAATCCAAGCCAGTGCAAAATCCAACATGGCGGCCTCCAAGATTGGGTAGCGCGGCTCGGAAAGAGCGATTTAGTCCGCAAATCGAACTTTGGGGTCTCAATTCGTCCGAAAAATTGGGTGTGAAAATGCATGAACTCAATGGGAACCCTGATGGTGCATTTTTGAAGTCCGGAATATCCAGCAAGTCCAAATTTTTGGAGTCAAGCACCACCACGCCCGCTTTCGCAGCAGTTATCGATTCCGTGAACATCATCCGCAACTTTGTTGAGTGCAGTGCGGGTGATATTTGTATGCTACGTTTTTTGAGCCAGCTGGAGAGCATGGCACTAGGGGCGGTGAACCAGCGCGCCAAGTAATCCCGCATTGGTGATTACTTTGAGTAAGTTTTCTCGGACATGGAAAATAAAGGTGATTTCTTTTTGTGGCAAGTTCTTGCTTGTTTTCTTTTTTTTATTATTCATTTCGGTTAATTCGAAAATCCGCTTAATTCGAAGAATTTTCGCGGTCCGGTGACCTTCGAATTATCGAGGTTTTACTGTATGCAATTTGATTTACTGTCAAATGTACATGCTTAAAGGAGGACCTGACATGGTATTTTTAACTCTTCACTTTTTGCAATAAATGAAGGTCCAGATCCACAAATTCACAGAATAAATACTGGCAAGCTTAACAGCACACTAAATTATTTAGTATAAGATTTTCTACAGCCAGTTTTGTTTTTCTGGAGTTGCCTGTTGTGACGTCACGACACGCTAGGTGGTTATGTGGGAGCAGGGTATCGCAACATTGTGACACTCATTCCAGCTCGCCTGGTCACCTATGCTGCTACTCTGCGAGGCCTAACATAACAGCATAGCAGACAACGAGCGAGCCGGAGCGGGTGTCAAAATGCCGCAATTTGCTACTTTCTGTCAGTCCTCATCTTGCCGCGCTGTTTCAGACTTCAACAGACAAACTCCACAGCGCGAACATCTCCATTTTGGCATCCCAGGTCTGGAGCCACTCGGTGAAAAGATCTGAGTGTCATCCACCCTTTTCCGTGGAACACATATCAGACTGGGAGGCCTTTGGCATTCTTGAAGCAACAGGGTGATCTGCTCTTGCCAATAGCAAATGGCCGCAGTTTGCACGAGGCAGCCATATTTTCAGCGAGCGAAATTGAGACACAACCTTCCTCATTTTTCCTCCATTTCATGCACTGCCCTTCATGTTCAATGTCTTCTTGGATGGCATCTAACTATAACAGTGCCGTTTTGCAGGCAATGAATAATTCCGATGGCGCGAGAAGTGATTGCGGCCCCGTTTGGAGAAGCATGCTAGAAGGGGTGCATCGCAAAAATTAAATTATGAGGTTTTACGTGCCAAAACCAGTTCTGATTATGAGGCACGCCGTAGTGGGGACTCCGGAAATTTAGACCACCTGGGGTTCTTTAACGCGCACCTAAATCTAAGTACACGGGTGTTTTCGCATTTCGCCCCCATCGAAATGCGGCCGCCGTGGCCGGGATTCGATCCCGCGACCTCGTGCTCAGCAGCCCAACACCATAGCCACTGAGCAACCACGGCGGGTAAGGGGTGCATCGCAGCATTCTATATACAGAATGTGGCGGCAAATGGAAGTATGATACACGCTTAGTACAACACGATACTGTTGCATGAGATTTCCAAGGGTATAGACTGTTTGATACAGACAATAATTCTATACAGTAAAAGCTCGATGATACGAATCTCACGGGGTCACGAAAAATTCGTATTAGCCGAAATTCGTATCATCGAAACAATAAAACTACTGTCGAATCTCGATAGTTCGAACTCAAAGGGGCCCGAAAATTTGTTCGAATTAAAAGGACGTATTTTTGAAGTATTCGTGCACCATAGCACGATGCACGAACGGTGCGAGTCGTGAAATATCGCGGCGCGCAAGCGCATAGCAAGCGCGGATCACGAAACTGCCCACGCCGGCTAACGGTCGCTTCCCGATAATGACAGAAAATGAAGCTTCAGGGAGCGAGCGGGCGGCGCCGGCACACGGGTGCACGCGGAGACCGTCGAAGGTGAGGGAGGAGGGCGGCAGGGAAGCGGATTTGGCAGCGTCAACTCCGCTGCTTCGGTGGCTCCCCTCGCCCTCCCTCTCAACTCCCTCGTAGCTCTCTCACCTTCGACTCCCTGCGCACATCTCCGTGCGCGCCCGCCGCCGTGCTGGCGCCAGCTTATTTTAGCCGCCCCCTGAAGTTTCGTTTTCTGCCGTTATCGGGAAGCGAGTGTTTGCGGGCGTGGCAGTTTCGTTGGCCCGACTGTGCCTCCGCCGCTGCTTCCCTCTGCGCTGCTGCCGCAGCGTGCAAGGTCAACATGTGACTAGAAAATAGAGGAGAAGGGTTCACTGCTATTTTATCCGCGTGGCTGAGACGTCGGCACTAGTGTGTGCTAGAATACGGTTGTCTAGAACACTCTAGTCGGCACGTACACGCTTGTTCCGGCGCGATGCAGAAACGGCGACCTTGCAATTTGAGAGAGAAGGAAATTTCCGCCGCGGGTTCTTTTTTTTTTTTTTCCCGTTCCTTCGCGCGCGGCATTGAGGGGTCTCTCCTGAGCTTTTGCTCTATGGCGGTGTCGGAGCAATGCCGGTCGGAGGCGCCGCCGCGTGATTTGGCGCGCTGCTAAGAGCATTGTTCTCTTTCGCGGCGGGGCGGCGTTTATTCGTATCAACCGACGCAGGCTGAAAATCGATTCGTAACAACCGTTCTCTAGCACGTTCCAAAGTACCAAAGTAATGGGGCTCGGCCGGGACCACAGAAAAATTCGTATCATCCGGAAATTCGTATTAGCCACATCGCATCATCGAGCTTTTACTCTATATATCTAGATTCACCTGCTAAATAAGTCGATTCTGGGGTTTTACATGCCAAAACCACGACCTGATTATGAGGCACACACTATAGTGGGGCTCAGCTGTGCATAGCAACTGGGCGACCATGGTGGATATGGTGGGATAGGAGTTACGTGAACGGGACAACTTTTGCATAAACTTGTCATGAATTGCCGCATGCACCAAGAACACCAAGCTGCTCACAGAAACACCAGTGACACAAGCAATGCACTCGGTGTGGAGAGAAATGCCCAAGCTGCCAATGGCCACAAGTGGGCATGTAGATTTGGTCATAGGTCTCATACACACTGATGACTTGCAGCGAAAAACTTCGTTAAATTGCACACTTCGTTATTTTGAGGTTGTAAAGTTTCAGCATTGAAAATAATTTCGAATTCCCAGAACATTCCTGGCGGACAATACAGTGTAGACCACTTATAGCGTAAGTCGCCGGAGTCGCGAATATCCGCACTATAAGCGGTACTGCACTATAGCCAAAGCAACAATTTTCAAGGCCCACACATATGCAAAACATGTGCACCGAGCCGCCACGTGTATGCGACAGTCGAGGAATACGGCTAGAACGTTTGCATTCAATTTACAGTAGAATCTCGTTAATTCAATATAATTCACGTGGCGGCGCCTCTGACCGGCATTGCTCCGGCACTGCCATATAGAGTAAAAGCTTAGGAGAGACCCCTCAATGTCCCGCGCAAACAAAAAGAAAGAAAGAAAAAAAAAAAAAAAACACGCGGCGGAAATTTCACCCTCTCTCCCATGGCAAGGTTGCCGATTCTGCGTTGCACCGGAAGAAGCGTGTACGTGCCGACGTCTCAGCCACGCTACCGGTAGTAGCCACGCGTAGAAAATGGCAGTGAACCCTTCTTTCTCTATGCTTCCTCTACTTTCTAGTCACGTGTTGACCTTGCACGCTGCGGCTACGGCGCAGAGGGAAGCAGCGGCGCTGTCCCAGGCCTGGCCAACGAAACTGCCCCACGCCGGCTAACGCCCGCTTCCCGATAACGGCAGAAAACGAAACTTCGGGGAGCTGGCGCCGGGCCAGCTGGAGCGGCGGTGCCTGCACGGCGACGGGCGCGCACGGTGACAGTTGAAAGTGAGGGAGTTACGAGGGAGGGCGAGGGGAGCCACCAAAGCGGCGCAGTTGCTGAGGCGAAATCCGCTTCCCTACCGCCCTCCTCTATCACATTCCACGGTCACCGCGTGCGCCCTTCGCCGTGCCGTGCCGGCGCCGCCCGCTCCCTGAAGTTTCGTTTACTGCCGTTATCGTGAAGCGAGCGTTGGCCGGCGTTGGCAGTTTCGTGGCCCTCGCTCGCTATGCGCGCCGTGATATTTCACGACCTCGCACTCAAGATTCTCGTTTCAGCCTCACTGGCTGTTCGATCGCACCACGTGCCCTTCTCCTCCACTTCGTCTCTCTTTCTTCCTCGAGCACTCCTTGGGGCGGCCGTTTGAGGGGAGTGTTCGCCGTCTCCGCTGACTTCCGTACTCCCAGGCAGCCGCACTGTAACTGGTATTTCGTTTCCCGCAACTGCACTATACGCGATACGTGTATACATGGAGTGCTATGGGAAAATTAACGGGAGTCTGAAAAGACCGCACTATATCTGGTCCTGCACTATAAGCGGTTGCGTTATAAGTGGTCTATACTGTATCTTGTCAGTAATAACTTATAAACAAATCGCAAGAAGGTCAGGCCATAATAGCATGGTTATGAGCGCCAGTGCTTGCAGCGGAGATCACACCGAGAGCAATGCATAGGCGTGGCTCACGGCACCCGAGATTAGCATTTTGTGTCATGCGGTGCCGTAAATATTAGACACCATGACTAACTGTGCTTAGTGCCTGCAGCCGTCATCAGATGGTGCCCTCAAATTAAAAACAAAAGTGCAAAAAAATATGGGTACTGTATTTGTTCCGAGGAAAACAAAAGAAATAGAAATATCACAATTTCACCACAAAGGTGGAGGAGCATTGATGGCGATAGCAAAGAGACAACTACACAATGTAAGGTTCGTAGTTTTATGGCACGTACACACTAGCGGCAAAACGCGCGCGGCGCGCTGCAATAGCAGCTGCGAAACAGGTTTTTCTTGCTGCGGTAGGGATCGCTCCTGCACCGTTTTTTTGCGGTTTGCCGCGTGCCGCGGATGAAGGAGACCAATCAGAGCGGCCCACTTCCGTGACATACGCGCGGGACACTGGTATCATGTGGACCCGCCCGACCGCTCGTTTCGTACTCGTGTCCGGTGTTAGCCGGGAACTCGTTTCGCACTATCGTCTGCAAGCGTCAGCTCCCGGACGGAGCTGACGGATAGTTCGAGAAAGAGAGAGGAGTCTAGTCTGTCGCGTGATTGCCGCAGCGGCACGCCGCCGGTTGGTGTGGCCGCCCTACCGCTGCTGCGTTTTGCCGCCGGTGGCGCGCCACGCGCGTTTTGCCACTAGTGTGTACGTGCCATTATCGGTGTCAAGCGCTCAAGCGAAGATCACTCGATGACCAAGAACATTCGCTGTCGCAATACAAGTGAACGCTCCGCACCTCTTCCCCGGAAACTTGATACTACGCGACCGCCAACACTAGACACGCGGGAAAAAAAATGCACATGAAGGCACCAACTGTCTTGGCTTTACCTTTGCACTTGCCGAAGATTACTGTATAGACTTGTGTAAGGGCCACACCTGTGTAAGGGCCCAACTTAGCCCACAACTTGGCAGCCGAAAGTTCGGAAAAAAAAAAATTTCCAACGGAGAAAAAAATCGTGATCTGTACGTCGATGCCACGCACACGCATCAGCAAATTTTCGTACTGCATACTTCCACGTGCCACTACTAGATGACGAGAACCGGGGTTTGCACAAGATCCCGGGTGTGCACAAGTTGCCGGCTTCCCTGGAACCATTTTGACCAAAAGGTTCGGGCCCGAGGAAGCGCCGCACCTCATCAAAATTGAAAAAGTGCGGCCCTTAAACGAGTCTATACGGTGCCTCCAAGATACACCGTGGCCCGCATATGAACAGCCATGCGCAGCTACCACAAGGGTAGAGGAGATAGCGTATAGGCGCGCGTCCCTTAGGCCCCCTCTAGCACGTGCTTGATCACGTTACTGTGCACTCACCCCTTCCCAACCGCCTTTGCGCTGACGAGCACTTCGAGCTGCCGCGCACCCCGCTGCCACTGCAAGTTGTTACACCACAAATGGCACAGTGCTATTTCCTGGATACTGCGTGACGCCGCGCGCCTGCTTTGACGGCGGTTTTGCCACTCAAGCTTTTCATGGGAAAGGATGCTTGCAATAACTTTTTTCTAGGCCGACATATTTATAGTTTTTTGCTAGATTTACCAGCCATACAGGCTCCAAGTACATGCTTTAAATGGCCAAAAACTTTGTTAAATCGAAACCGTGTCACAAAATTACTTCGTTAAATCAAGGAAAAAAAAAAAAAAAACACGGTTTTCAACAGAACTAAGATCCGGAAATAAAAATAGTTCGTTACATTGAGAGTTTGTTTAAATCAAGGTTTAAATGTACATAAATGGTCTCTTTCGCCAAAAAACTACTGTTTTGGGTCAGTTGCTCACTGCGCGGTCGCCGGTGCAAATGAGCCCTTACCCTGCTCCTAAAATTGGAGCTGAAAGCATTTTGTAGGCATTTTGGCTTACATTTATCCACCACATGAGAAAAAGCTTCCCTGCACCACTTCACGACATATCATACATTTTTATGATTCCACTAGTACTTCCACTGCACTGCATGCCAAGTATGAAAAGGAATACGCATGCAAATACAGACATACTAAACTACGCAGCTGCATGATGACAAAATGTTTCAAATTTCCATGGAATTCTTGAGATTCTTTTGAATTAATGATGAACCCACCTTGATCACACCGTCATAGACTAGTAGCCAACAACGCTTGAGCACAGCACTTTTGCTCAGCACACACACATCCGTGTAAGTGGTCCAACCTCGCTTTGTGGACTCCAAGTACGCAATCCTGTAAACAGAAATTCTTTTCAATACAGACAACCAGGCTTTTCTTAGGATAAGCTATCAGCATGAATTCAAACTCGAACAATTCCAAAACTACTCCAATGCATTGTTTCGTTTCCGGATTCACCTGCATTTGTATAGGTGGCTTAATTCAGACTACAAAACGTACACTTTGGCCTACTCCATGCTTAGATACCAGCCACAGAGTGATTACACATCACACTTCCATGTAATTGCACCAAAGGTGCTCTGGTCAGTTATTTCCAGTTTGCATATCAATTTACGCTAATAGTACATTCTACTGCCAAGAAGAAAGACCAGTGTACTGATACTGGCAATGGTGAGCCAGCATTTACATTTTTGCAATAGTCTGTACTGCCAAATACCTCCAGACACTTCATTCAATATGTTAAACTTCTCTTCCTCACCTTGTTTCCATGTTGTCCAGAACACGTGCAAATGCTTTGGGTTTCACATACAAATTCCAGTCCTGGAAGCCAAATAGATCAATATAAATGACAAAAGAAGCACAAAAAAAAAATGTTGGGGAGGGGGGCATTGTTAATACCAGTGTCACACAGGCATTTCACAGGCCTCTGAACGGACTGTATGACTCAACCACAAAGCAAGCGCTGCTACACGGACAGCTTCCATGGCCCAAGTTGCCTATTGAGTCAACAGAGTTACGCAGTACTTAATCAAAATCTCGAAGGCCTTCGAATGGCAGGCGTGGGCACCTTCGAAAACAGCATGTTTACACTAGTGTGCTTTCAACGACAAGTGTTGCTCCCGCTCCACTACCAGAACACTGCAGACAGCAACCTCAATGCTGCTTGAACATTTGAACGAAATCAAAAATACTTAAAAATACACACACTTGACAATAACTTAGCTAAAAATAGTAAATTACTTCCGTGTGGCATTTAAATCCTCACAGAATGAAAATGAACTTTTTGGATACTTAGTTTGCAGATACATAGCTACCTGCTTGTAACAGTAGTGTCACAAGCACTTGATGATTTCAGGTTATTGAAATGTTTCAACAGCAACACAGTTTTTCATGCAGCAGAGAACTTTTTCGAGTTAAGGCCACTGACATAATAGCCAGAAAAGTGCCCATGCGACACAACTAAAAAGACTGCAGACTCAAAATTTTGAGGTTGTGAAAAGCACAATATTATCTTTCCGTGCATACAGAGGTGCTGTGATCAATATGAGAACCAAGTGTCAACTAAATGTTTCACTATTATTTCCTTACAAAATTTGCACAACAGCGAATCTGAATTGCTGTACCTGTAGCAGTCTACATCACTGCTGCAGTGGCAGCAGTGCAAGACTGTGGATCAGTAGATTTAAATGTGTAGTTTACAGCTCATTGTTTTACGAACACACAACATGAAGAAACTCATTTGCAGAATCCTAAATCAAAGGCCACTAAAGCTGTCACACTTTTCTACCTAAAAGGATGGTGCCATCATAATGCACCATGCAGAATATTTCATTTCTTAGACACATGCTGCTCACCTAGTTTTATCTGAATGTTAAGCTATTAAACTGATCAAGAAAACTACAAACAAATTACTAACAACATGCCTTCCTTTAGGAAACTATCAGATACTCTTGTCTGCATTTCCATGAAATCCATGCAGAAACGGTAATTTTATTCATCTCGTGCTAACGATAAATGCATACCACCTGTCAGGAGAACTTGCACAAAACTGCTGTTGAATATTCAGATCCTGGTGACTAACAGCACAGTATGCCAGCAGTATACATTTCTGTATACATGCAAATAGACATGCTTTTTGCTACCAAGCTCATGCCCTAAATATTTTCTTGCCAGCAGGCCAGCCAGCAAGCAAGCAACCATTTAACACGCCAGTCAGCAAGTTTGACACTCACACATGGGTCACAGCTTTAAAAGCAATTTTCCGACAACCTCTGCAATGTTTGTCACATTGCAAACCTCATGCTCAATTAAAGTGAAAGCACTGTTTGCTGCAACTGCCATTACTAGTCCCATGGGCAGCCAGCCAACATGGTGTCATGGCAGGAAAACACAGTAAAGAAAGTACAAAGCATTCCCACATAGTTCCCACCACTGCAAACAATGACTGTGGCAATGTGCATTGCAATGTGATTCTGGCACCAGTATGCTTTGATTGGATGCTAGCCCTAATTTTATGTTGTGCATTTATGGCAGGTGTGCGCATCAATATTCAACTCCTTTTCCTTCAATTTTTACTCATGAAGACTGCTCTACTGTTCCCTATGTTTCCGACCTCAACTGTCGCTTTGTCTCCTATCAACATCAGCGTCAAAGGTGCATCAAAACTTATACAAGATTTAAAGGTGTTCTTGAAGAGCGCATGCAAGAAAGATCACACAATTCCAAGAATCAGCAATGGCCCTGATGGACCTGCAAAGAAGTCACTGGAACGTACGAGAGCATCCAGAAACTCCCGCTCCAAAAGGTTCAGGTCCTTCAGCTCCATGTTTGCTGATGAAGCCCATTCATTGTTGAAGACCTCATCCTCTTCACCATCGTCGTACAGGAATTTTGAAGCCACGAGCTGCAGTTTCAAAAATAAATCTCCCTCAGGCTACAAGTCCTACTTAGCTCAAGCATATTCACTGATACTTCAGTATCTACCTAACAGGCAGTGCCACATTATAGGAGTACTTGCACAACATATTTTTTAGCGTTTAAGGAGGTCCTAGCCCTACAAACACTAGAAAAAATACAAGTTTTTCATGATTGTTAGTCTATTAAGTTTTTATTTCAATTTACATTGTCTTTAGCCAAAAAAAAGACAAAATGCAGCAAATAATTTTTCATAAGGAATAAGTTGATGTAGTGGGCTTTGTAGGTGTGTATACTAGCTTACAAAACTGCTTTAAGAGCAAATAAAAACTAAGCATTCTCAAAATTGTGACAAAGTTGGAAACATTGCGTTTTAACCAACATTCGGTATCAATTATGTTGGGTAGCACTCCAAGCAAGAAAGAATGTCGCAGTTTCGCCCAAGTGGCGAAGCACTGATAGCAATAGCAAAATATTAGAAAACTATACAAAGTAAGGTTTTTAGTTTTATCGGCCATATAAGTTGCAGTAAACATTCGCTTACTAATTAAATTAATAATCATGGTGTCACGTGCTGACGTGAACAGATATCACTTTATAACCATGAATACTCGCTGTCATGTGATGAAGAGCGCTAGCCTTCATGCAATATGCAGTGAAGTTCAAAGTGAGCAGTGAAGGTAATGGTTGCACGTGTGCGTGCATGCATGTGTGAGTTATGTCCGTTTTCTGTTCTGCTACTTTAACCATCTCAAATGCCCTAATTACTTAGACTTTACAAGATGAAACAAACTTTTTCAAACTGAAAGGGACGCTAAAGAGAAAAATGATTTCACTTGTATTAGTAAATTACCCTTCTACAATACCCTCGAGAAGAGGCTTCATAATCCAGAAAAGGCGCAAAAAGGAAAGACGGGGAGCGATGCCGCCTTTAAGTTCCCGCACAAGCTCGCCGTGACGTTATGGATTTTTAATGCGTCTCCTATAGGGCCTAGTTAGTTGTCCATCGGTAAAAATGGACTAGTGTGTTTTATAAAGGAACCAAATACTGAACATGGCAAGTTTCGAAAACATTTACTGAGCCAATACTAGTTCAAATACGAAAACATACATTTAAATCCGTGATGTCACACTGCCATACCAGAGCCAGGGTTCTGCCGCGAAATTAAAAAAAAAAAGGGAACTTTGACCATTTTCTCTTCTAGTAATCGAGCTATTTTCACAAAAATAATAGGAATAAGGTTTTCAAAGAATACTTAACCAGTTTAAACTGATTTAGTGTTTCTCTTTAGCGTCCCTTTAAAGTCTAAAACCTTTTCTGAATGGAGGTGACATATAAATTCTTGTGTGAAAACATTATGTGAGAGATGCTCTCTATGTCTAAGCCCAGCGATAGGTGGTGTCAAAAATTGTTTCGATGTCACTTTACCTGAAATGCAAATGTATTTTTAAGGATGGATATCTCGAAAGTGGTGCTTGCTTTAGGATTTCTGCTAATCAGACACGACTTCACTATTGCTCAGCTTAAATTTTGCAATTGCAACATTTGCCCTAACGTGACTAATTTAAATAATAAGTGAATATATTTGATGAGCTACCTGGACATAGCAGTTTGTTGAACAAAAATGTCCCACCTTTAGGTAATCCACAGGAGCCGATTAAATTGCACTATATGCTCCATGCTATCTGTCAGGGCCCCCCCCTAAGCAGTATCCTTTAATAACTACAACAACCAGAAAAATGAACACTGCACAGTGCAGTGCCTTCTAGAATCCCCACACTTTCCAACTTTGGAGCACCAATCGACCTCTATTGAGGAAATATGGTACTGTGCAGCACTATATGGTGTGTCAAAAACAAGAGGGGTGTACTAAAACTAGAAGCGATCGTCTTATTGTTAGAAGAGTACATGATTAATCAGCATTAGTTCCAGAACAATATATGGCAAGTTCATACCACTTTGTATATTGTGTTTCTTTCATGATGGTTTCAGAATATTAAAAATATGAGATTCGAGATAAAATCATTTTTGCCGACCAAGCTTTGTAGCAGTGACAATCATAAGTAATGGAATAATTGACCATATATTAATGAAAAATTTTATACTGAATGACTATGGGGCACGTTGTAATTGCACAATGCAGCTTGCCCTGGTGCCCTACAAACTTTGTGCATAGCACCAGTTTCATAAAATACCGACTGAAATTATATCGAGAAATGCATCGCTGTTGCAGTTAATAGTTTTTCGTACTGTCTTTCTCCACAGTGCAGAAACATAATTACTGGAACAGCAATGCATGTCGTGGCAAATTGTAATACTGCACACTTTATGAACACAGCTCCAGTCATTGCTAAATAGTGGCACAGACGCCTGTAATTGAATTCAAAGCTGTAAAAGTATGGGATAAACCCGAGAAACTCTTTATTGCATTTCTTCCGCTCACCGCTATTTTGTGGTCGCAACTGTGGCAGATATAGAGTGTACCATATGTGCAACGTTCGCAGATGTCACTGCGCACTACAATGGTGTTTGAAGTAACATTAGAGAGTTTTAGATTAGGGGGACGCATGCGTAGGGGCCCCCTAGCGTTTGGGGCCACGGTACTGCGCACGTGCAGGCCGGTCTGTGCGTGCACAGTACAATATTTAATCAATTCTAACATGCCTTTTTTTTCTTTTTTATGAGTATTGTGCCGAAAATTGCCTCCGTGGTGCAATCGGGCACAATACATAAACTGCCTTTGCGGCGTTTGTATGCTTTACCGCATAACACAGATACATTGCGGCAAAGCAATCCCGCACGTCCAATAGATTGCACAATCATTTGAGTTTTACACGGATCTATGGTGACACTTTAGCTTTCAATTCATCAGCACTTCCACAAGCCATCAAATTATGGAATAACCTACCAGACATCGCATCTGTCTAATCCTGATACATTCCACAATCAACTCATTACGCATTTCACCGAAGCCGTCGTTTAGCATGTCAGTTCGTATTTTGATTTGTTTCTTTTTTCTGATTTTCTATTAAGCATTTCGTTTCCCTTTTTTGTTACATTTTGTTTGCCTAACATTGTGCTATAACACGCTTCAATGAATTGGGCACTTTATCCATGCGTCATGCGCTTTTTATTTTATTGTGTGCCATATTTACCATATATACCTGTGTACCATATTTCTTCTTGTTATTTCCGCATTGTTTGGTATTCTCTTCTGTACTGTGATTATGTGCTCAAATTTTATTTACGATGTATTGTACTTTGTTTTCTTTTTCATCTGGTTATGTATGCACTGTTGGAATTTTGACGCCCCTCTTACACAATGCCTTACGGGCCTGTAAGGTATTTCAAATAAATAAATAAAAGCTGCTTTTAGGAAAACGGAGGCTGTAGGGTCACACAGATTTAGACAATTTTTTCTTGCTAAAAAATCG
This sequence comes from Dermacentor silvarum, assembly GCF_013339745.2. NCBI lineage: Eukaryota > Metazoa > Arthropoda > Arachnida > Ixodida > Ixodidae > Dermacentor > Dermacentor silvarum. The sequence goes on along the minus strand of NC_051154.1, from coordinate 13,711,214 downwards.
GGCGCGTATTAGATTTCTACTTTGGACCCATAGAAAGTGGGCGCACGTTCAATTTATGGGAATCAAGCGTTTTAGAATCGTGTTAGAATCGGTAAAATATTGTCAAATGAATCAGCGCTGTGTTTTGGAGTTTTTTTCTGCATCTTGTTTAATTTGACCCGCTGGGTAATTTGATCAATTTCGTCGATACCGTCAAGGTCGAATTAACGAAAGTCGACTGTACTAACAATATTAAATAAAATCACATTTTTATTTACTATATCTAGGTGCCCCATTGGGAAATTGAAGTTGTCCATGTGTGCCATATCAGCTCTTATATCTGGGGAAAAAAAAAAAAAAAGTGATTGCTCCGACAGCTATACTGCAATGATTTGCTGCACACTGGGCTTGCAAAACTGAAACTTGGAAACTGAAGAGCACGCAAGGACACGCCTTAGAGCAGGCATGACTGATATACGTGAGGGAGTTACGGGGAGGCCAGCTCACCGTGGTTAGCATCTTTATATCTTCATTATTAATATTAATATTATTATCGCTGTCACATCACCGTCAGCATGACTGCAATAGATTTGCAGACCCCACCATAGTACGAAGATAAGTTTCCCAGTGCCGAGCCAAGCAATGTGTATGTATGCTGCGGCCATGCCCTATGCCGCTCCATACTGTTGATGATGAATACCACCGTCGAGCACGCACTATTAAGGACCACTGGAATCCAAGATAATTGAAATCAGCAAGCCCTATAGGCTCCATTCTGCAAGCTCGCACAAAGGACTCAATTAGGCACGTGGATTTCAATGGCCTTTGGTTTCAATTGCCATTGAAAGCAACCATGCAAATGTGGTATCAATTTGGATGTTCTAATCATACATATGAGTATTTTTAGGCGCAATTGAAATCTTATTTTTAAGTAAGAGATCCTGCCAATAACAAGTTAGTCCAGCTAGGCGATTTCTTTAAAAAAGGAAAAAAAGAATGGCATCACAATTTGTGAGCATAATAAATAACTTGTACTGCAATTGTGCTCTGTCAAACTGCCACAACGTCTCGGCCTTCACCTGCATAGCAGCTTTATTGTGCCCACAATGAGGCTGCTACCACAGTACACCAATGTTAGGCACGAGTAGAAAGCTCATCACAGCTATGCTAATACTAGATGATAAAGTATTTTAATAATTCAGAAAAATGTATTATTTCAACATTCTACTGTAACAGAAGTCCAACTAGTTTCATAGATGAGTAATTGTGAATTCTGTGTTGTAGAGATTTTCCAAGTAAATAACAGTTCCACACGTAGCACAACACATGAGAAGACAGTGCCCTTCTAAAGATTTGACTCACCATAGATACCAGGAACAAGTCACACGATGAAACAGAAGTCATGTACTGTGGGTTCTTGTGTCGCAGTTGGTCCAGGTAAACCATAGCCAGCATCATGGAGCATGGAGTAATACAGGCCCTCCTAGAGCAATGAACACAACGCCCTGTAGATACTTTTTCAATTGAAGATCCCCTCTCAACGCACATAGGGAGAAGATGGTCCCCCACTGTTTCCACCACTGTGACACAGCAGTTGAAGAGTGCACTATGGAGCAACCATTATCTGACAGCACGTGACACATTCTGCTTGCACAGTGTTTCAAATTTGTGTAATGCAACTGTTATTTAAAAACTTGCTACAGCAGCTATGACCAGCAGTAGACAGCATGTGCACAATTTCACCACAAAACCTAAAAATCAGGCAGCATGTGTCCACCATCAACCCACAAAGTTCAGAAATACCTAAGGCAGTGAGCCAAACAGATGTGATTGATACACAAGCTTTAACAGTAGCGACGTACGAAACACACTGTGCCAGCAAAGCCACGCTATACGGGGTGTTTAAAATTAAGCTTTACTGAATTTCTAAAAATCGCCTGTGGCAGGTAGCATAATTCTTATCGTTGAGCTGGGTTATTCGGAGAGGCGGACATTAATAGCACAAGAAATCGAAACACATATTCAACTAATTAACAAAAATCGCCTAATGAACTTAGTTAATTACTTACAACACGTATTGCAATTTTCAAACTGTAGCCTGTGAGTTAGCAAGACACATCCACTTGAAATGAATTTCCAGGATGACACCAGTTTCAAGATATTTCCCAAAGTGTGAGACGAAATTCATGGGCGTTCCAATTACTTTTGTGCGTCAATGTATAAAACATCATTTTGGTAAAAAAGTAAGTGGAACAACAGTGCATTTTTATGGCGAGTTTGATGGCACATATCTGCATTTTGCATATCTGCAACAGTGCATTTTACAGCGAGTTACAGAATGGATACCAAGAGAAGGGAAGCGCAGTCGAGGACGGCAGAAAACGAGGTGGGGTGATGAAGTTAGGAAATTTGCAGGTACAAGTTGGAATTTGGTACAAGTTGGAAGTGCCAATTTGCACAGAAGCGACAAACATCCATACACAGACTGGATGAAACCAAGCAAGAGTACTACTTGAAGACAGTTTTCTATTAAGTTCAGCTAAATAAATGCTTTTTATGTCATTTTCCCCCCATTGTAAGTCTACTTCATTCGTTTGAAGTAAGGTGACCTTCGTCTGGTAAGACTAACAAATTTCCCTTCGAGTTCATCTTAAAGGGAGTCTACTTAATTGACTAAAAACTAAATAGAATGGTAATTGTTTAGTTACTATTTTGGTGAACTATCCACAACTGAAAACATCCTACAGCATACAAAAAAAGCGCCAGCATATAAAAAGCAGCAGTATGGGCTCTACATTAAGTTTCCAGCACTTAAATCAGAGTTTTTTAGTGATCAAATTCAGCAGATCAAAAACGATATGTTGGGCTTTGTGGGGTTAAATGCTGTTATTGGTCATTGCTCAACGTCCTGCACAACTTTTTCATTGACATCTCACCGATTAGGTAAGTTTATGAAGTTAGCTAATTAATCATATTTGTGCATAATCAACAAGAAATACAGTGACAGTCAAGAACAACCCCTAGCATCAACATATACAGTGAACACCATTCACAGTGGCCTCTGTTTTAATTTTTAATTCTTGGCGACATTCAGTTCGGATAGCAGCATACAGCAGAAAAAAAGTGAAATACTAGGTCATTCCATGTTTGCAAGTATTTCACATCACTTGCCAAGTAAAAAAATATATTTTTGAAAATAATAAAGGGATAAAAATGTTCACTGGCTTCCCGACCTGTGTCGACCAATAATTTGCACAAGCTCAATTATTCGGTCTTGTTTGCGGCTCTGCCACAGGCCCCATAAAGCCAATGAAAAAGGCGATCAATATTTTGGACACCGAACGATGTGTATTCAAATTTTCAGACTTGATTTGCACAATTCGCGTTGTGAACATAGTTTCTGTGAACACTCGACTATTCATGTCGAGTGTTCATACTGCTAAATTTGTCAACGTCATACGAAATAAGTTTTTTGGCACAGGTTGCCGCAAGATGGAGCAGCATTTCCATCCCTGAAAATTTATTCACAAATATAGGGTGTTTGTACAAAAAAATCTAACATATAGACTTACAAAAGTTGGGCAGATAAATATGAACACACAAGTGCTCATGTCTGCCCATCCTTCCCATCCAGTCCGTGCTGTTATCCATTTAAGAATGTAAACAATAAGCTACTTGCAGCTGCAATATCACTCATGTTTATTAAAAGTGAATACAAGTTGATGACATCACTCGTGACCTTATTTGCACTAGAATAGTCGAGAAGCTATGGTAACATACCTTGACACCGATGCTGCATAGTGCATGTCGAGAACTTTAAGCCCATCATTTGGTAGTACCTTTGAAAACATCTCAACAGAAATTCCTGAAACATGCAAAAGTAATGTTAATGTTACTTCACAAACCTGCAGCTCCATTATCAGAACTGCCTTGCTCATCAACGAACTACACATAGTAGTCATACCAAGAAAAGATGAAATGCTCTGGCCTCAACTGAGAAAGAAATGTGGGGAGGGGGTTTGCTTAAATACACATAATTAACGACATGCATCGGCAGCGATCTTTAGAAATAGCGGAAACTATAGGCCCTGCATACAAAAGAACTCGAGCAAGGTTTCGGTTCTGCGTAAGTACAGCGTTTAGACACTTTTCCACATGCTAAGTCCATTGCGTCTGTTATTTCTAAGGGCCCATTCACACTAGCGACTAGGCGAGGTCGCGCGACCAAGTTGGTCGCAAAGCGACCAGTCGCAAGTAGTCGCAAGTGGTCGCTTTTCTCGAAATGCGACCGTTTCGGGCCAGTCGCTCACTGCTCGATTTTTCAGTCGCGCGACCGCAGTCGCAGAATAGCTGAACCAATCAGATGCGAAGGAACAGGACGTCCGCTTATTTTACGCGGCGATGACATTTCAAGCAGACGTGAACGGCATATGGTGATACATTTCGGTTTAGCGACTCGTCGGTCGCATTTGTAAGTGTGAACATCGTTCGTCTTGAGTAGTTTTCTGGTCGCCAGTCGCAATTGGTCGCGCGACCTCGCCTAGTCGCAAGTGTGAATGGGCCCTAAAGCTTAGTTGGAAATTATGCGCAACACGATAAAACTGCGAAATGCAGTGTGCGGCTGCAACGCTCCAGAGAGCGGCAACAGGTGCGAAAATCCAGCTAGAAATCACAGGCGTGTTATGTATGCAACACAGGAATGGCAATAACCCTGCTACTTAAGCAACAATGAATAAAGTGATCGCTGCGAAGCGGTGCGCATCACAGCTAGGTACGGGCAAGGTTCCCGTATACTGAATGCAGCGGTTTCAGGCACGGGTAGGCCATGGCCAGCGTAGAAAAAGGTAAGCCAACGTGCAAGACGAAGTGTGCGTCTCTTTACCTGTCAGCGCCAAGGAAGGTCGGTCCGTCGTCGGCAGTTTTCCATAGTAGAGTGTCTTCCTGATCCGGTCACTGAGTTCCACATGGTCGCCAAATATCTAGCAGGCGAAAGAATACGCGAATGAATTTATCAGAACTGGCAGAGCAGACTTGGCGCCCACCTTGTTAACTGAAGGCACAGCTGCACGCTTTTATGCTAATTGCCTCGCCGTAGAAAGCACTTTCGCTTCCGCGGACCGTGAAGTGCTTGTTTGGCGCGGGAATGACGCATCGCGGGTGCGTCAACGTCGTTCGAATATGGTATTCGCAGCGAAGGCTATGCACGACACTCAAATGCAATTAACATAGCGTAATAGTTCTAAAGCGGTCACTTTACCCCTACTACGTCGAAATCCTATCCTAGTGGAACACAGAACGCGATCCAGCCCGACAAAGAGAAAACTGAAAAAAATGAAGGCCGTTCCACACAAGACCGCAGGTGGGTCGTCAGGTTACCTGGTGAACGGCGCAATATTACGTTTTCCCGTTGAAAAAGGTTGTGAAACGGGCTGCTTGGTACGCTTTTATCCCTGAAGTCAAGATTATTTACTATTTTTTTAAAGGACACTGCTTAAATAATCATTAAAGAATGTTCGAACACCGCTGCACGCGGCAGACACCACAGCGGGCTGGGTTGTTCCTTACTTGTAAATCGGGTCCTAAAAGCAGATCCTCCTGGTCGTTGTCGAACGAAATGGCGTGGAATAAGTTCATTTTCACGAGGTGACCACTAGCATCGAAAGCATTTAATCTTTTCCAAAATGGTTAATCAAGAACCAAGAACGTTTCCGAATACGACTTTTGCCGCAGCCAATCTTTTCGCTCGCGCTCGCACCTGCTGGTCGCGCTCACGAGCCTTGCTCGCGTGACATTATTATGGCTGAACAATGCGCGTGGTGGCGCTAGCTGCAGGTAGCAAATATGTTATAAAAATAAAAATATTTTGAGAAAGTATGCATTTTGCTTCTTAAGTATCACAGAAACTTATTTGCTTTAATATTAAATACCTACTATTTTTATTTTAAGGCTCTTTAAAGGCCTTGTCTACGGTATTCAATGCATATCTTTCAAGTCATAAAATATTTATTGAAAGTTAACGGTATGGTTCAAGCAGTTCGAGGCATACATTACGGGGTTACAATAATCCTGAGGAGGTATATCGGGTTTTTATTTAATGTGGTACGAGCATGTGCTTCAACGTTGTTTTGTGAATAAATCATTGTTTATGACTTCCGTCGAGGCTGCTTGTACCCCGACACAAAATGTATATCGGTTTATGCACTACAGGGAATTTTTGAAAAAAATAGTGCACCAGAAGTATTCGGTTTCGCTCGTATCACACTTCTATTGTATCTCAACATTTGTGACAGAATAAACATTTACTGGTGATTTTGTGGCATGACGCAGTCGCAACGTGCCTTGTCGAAGTGGCCTACAGGGATATCCATGTAGGCCACTTCGAGAAATAGCTGATGTGCAAATAATTTCAGCCTCTGAAATGATTGGTACAACTGGCAATACTATCGATGTGGCATTTCCTGTTATTTGCTTATTCGCTCTGTTATGTCGCTACATTTGATTCTCTGTCCCAAGGCGCCCTAGTACGGTTACCCCTCGAACAGCCGATGAAGAGTGACCGGTGGCACATACAGCTACCACTTCCCACTTGGCAGAATTATAGCCCATGAAGTGACCAGCTGCTCCGTTACTGATGACTTACTAACTACTCCCACCTCGGTATGCACTCGGCAGGAGCCATGCAGACGGAGCACTCGCGACACCGGTCGGCTACGGTGGCGGCCTCTAGCGTTGGCTAGCAGAGATTCTCCTGCATCGCATCATCCGACGAGCTTTTTGAGAGGCGCTTTTGCGGCGGATGGTTGCAGCAGAGCATCCGACGGAGGGCTTGTTGTCGGTGTTGTCAAGGGATGTTTTCCACTCAGTACACTGGACAACGGCGATCATAATGCGACCTTGTGTGTTCGGAGAGGATTGTTAGAACGTTCTGCGGCACTAGTCGTAGAAATCAGTCAAAGTGAGACATCTTTTTCATCAGAACATCTACTTATCATGGCTGCGACAGTCGTGTGCCTATGAAAACCCGTGCGTACAAGTGATACAGTTGCCGACCATCTTTTCCCACCGTGTAAAGGACGTTGGCTGCCGAAATGGCTCAGGACATCGAGATTGCCAGTCTGCCGCCCGACGTGCGAGAGAAGCTCGCGGAGTTGGAGCTGGAGTTGTCTGAAGGTGAGGCACCCACAAATTCCGTAGGCCTAACAATAGCGATAGCTTAGCAGACGACTAACGCCTCCGATATGCTATCGGTGCAACATTTATGAAAGTTTCAAGTTTACGGGGTATTTCATTTTGATTGTTGTGATCACGAATTCGTCCGGCCTTACGGCATTCTCGCGCTTACAAATCCTTCTGAATATTGAAGCTTGAATTATATTTAATATTTGGGGGCTTATTGGCACGGAAACCAACTTTGTAACTACGTTTCGCGATGCACAATTTTAAAACAGTTTGTTAATCGAGCTCGCCTTTCAGTACTACTTTGTGTCTCATTTCGATAATGACTAGAATTATGACGCTCGATTATAGGTTTAAACAGCGATTTATTATTATTATTATTTATTTTATTTTTTTCACTTGGGCCGCCCTGACCTGTCGTCTTGCAACAGTTCGCAGCAGCTCATTGTTTCGAAAAAGCGCGTCAATCACTCGTAAATTGTTACCACATAAGCGCCAAACGATGGAAACATTTTGGACCTATTTCGCGGTGCGGTTCGTTGTTGTTGATCGTTTTGAATAGCTGACACGGAAGGTCGAACCTCTCCAACGTCGCCGTCTTCAAGATTTGCCGGTGGCCATCGACTGTGATTGGAAGTGCTTTGGAGTGCTAAACTGTAGTTAGTACTATTGATCGACGCGAAAAGACACACTCACACACCGAGAAACAGTCGGCAACATAAAGAAAGGACAAACAGTTCATTATTGTTGGTAGATGTCTTCATTGGCCACACGGTCGCTATCTGTTGTGCTCAGCAAAACCAGAATTTGTCGTCCTACTTGGCGCCGGTTCGTCTGATGCACGCCAGCTTGCTCTGCGCTGTTCCCCATGAGCGTGAAGGTTCATTCACTTTGTTCATGCCATCTGCGTTGCAGCGTCGCTCATAGCCACTACTGTGAAACATCCTTTTGCGCGCTCCGCGTTCCTCTTGTGTAGGTACAGTCAACCGCGGGCCTGGCGTTGTGTAAAATTGGTGTTTATGAACACCGTCTTTTTCGTTCGCAAAATGAAGCAACCTTCGGTTGGCCGGAAACCAAGAGCTCCTCGGAGATGCGTCTGACCATGCGTCTGACACTTCCGCGTGTTGGTGAAGACATGAAAGCTCCGAGCGCTCTTGGTTTGTCGCCCCACCCCCCTCCTGCCGAGCTCAGGACCTTCTCCAACCCGTGTTGGTTCGCGGCTTTCACGCTAAGAGCCCTTGTGAAGTTCGTTAATTGCCCCGCCCGTCCACCGCCGATGATAGAGAACACACGTGCCGCCTCAGGTCACGTGCTTCTGTGCACACAGTCTTCAGTTATTTTGCTGTACGAAATCTTGGCTGTAAACGCAGACGAGGTATGCCTGTTATGACGGCTGCGTGCGCGATCGTCTTTTGACTCTTGCTTTCTTCGATGAAGTCAGTTCTGTGGCCTTTGCCGTAATTTGACTTTAGGTTGAGCCGGGACTGGAGCAACCTAGCGTCCATATGCGATTCAACGTTTGTGGTGGTGTGCTGCTGAGCACGATGCCGTGGTTTCGTTTCGCGGTCGCGGCAGCCGCATTCACCTCCCGGGAGCGTACGGAGATTTCGGCGCACATTGAGGAACCCAGGGGATCAAAGTAATTCTGAACTTGGGCTTCCTTCGCAGTGCCGTTGAACTTTTCAACTGAACTGGTCCGCCATGCTCATTTGCGAGGTCGCATTTTGGCTAAACAAGCATCCCCTCGTGTTTTACTCTCTGTTATGCGACTCTGCGATGCTTGTCTTGGCCCTGGCCTGGATGCTTCGGCCCGTTTCACTCTCGTTATTTCGTGAGCGCATGTCGATTGGAGCGCTGCATCTCGGTGCTGGACTGGCCTGCGATTTGAGGTCAGCCGGCGGCGGAGGATGCGCTTCCTCGTTGGCGTCTGGCGCCAAGGACGCGCCCATCAAGCTGGCGCTCGCCGTCCGGCGCCCTTCAAGCCGCGCCCTCGCGGCTGTGTTTGCCTGCAACACTGCGCCCCCGGGGGTGGCGCGATCCGCACATGTCGTCCGCAACGAACTGTTTGCATGTTTAATACAAGGGGAGGTGGAAGAAAGGCGTTAGTGTGCTGCTTCCATAGGCGAGTTCGTGCCCCTCCCGGTGTGCAGCGTACATGAATTAAGGCTCAGTTTTCGCGCGTGCCGAATGTTGTGTGTGAGTGAGGTGTTTGGGTTCTTGGCGTTCAGAAAAGTTGCGGTCGTGCCTCATGGCTGTACCCCGAGTGACGCCGTGAGCGGTGCTACAAGGGGCCTTGCCTTGGCCGAACGAAGCGGCTTGCCTTCGAAGAGGAGGTCCGTGCTGTTTTCCGATGACCAGTTTAGCGAACGCGAAATGGTGGTTCCAGTGCCGAACTGTGGTGCCATAGCAGCAGTCGTACCGCGTAGTACGTTGCCGGGACCTGACTCGCAGTCTGCTGCGACACAGACATAAATGCGTCACCATTGCCCATGCGCCAGACAGCTGGCCCGTCCCGCATGTAGTGCGAATTCCTGCTCTAGAAAAAGTATCATCATCATCCTGTTTTTTTATGTCCGCTGCAGGACGAAGGCCTCTCGCAGCGATCTCCGATTGCCCCTGTTTTGCGCTAGCTTATACCAACTTGCGCCTGCAAATTTCCTAATTTCATCACCCCACCTAATTTTCTGCCGTCCTCGAGTGCGTTTCCTTTCCCTTGGCACCCACCAAGTATAGTCTTATTGCGTGTTTTCCAGCCCCTTGCGGCGAAGCGCAACAGCAAATGCAGAAACGCCCGTGTAGTACCGTGCGTTGGGTGCACGTTAAAAAAACCCAGGTGGTCAAACATTATTTTGGAGTCCCCCACTACGGCATACCTCACAATAAAATCGTGGTTTTGGCACCTAAAGCCCCCGAATTTAAGTTTAAACGTTTGATTCCGTCGCTGAAGCCAAAACAACTTGCGCGTGCTACTGTATAGTTATTGAAGTGTACCGGCCAGTATGACACCTGTACACATGTGTTATGCAAGACCGTAGAGGCTTGGGCTAGTACTCGATAGGGAAACAGCGCAAAAAAACACAAGAAGACGAGAAGGGAGAGCAGCGCTGGTGTGTGTCTCCCTTCTTGTGTTTTTTTTGCGCTGTTTCCCTGTGGAGAATCTGTTATGTGCTGTGCGTCACTGATGCACGCGTTCAGTGGCGCACCGACGGGCGGAGGGGGTTCGGGTGTTGTAACCTCCTCCGCCCCCCCCCACGCGTCCAGCCCCGCCAGTCCAACGTTTACCTTCAGTGCTATGTTAACATTGCATTGCAATTCAGGAGGTGGCTTGAGGTGGAATTTTCTTGATAAACACAAACACTCTATCACTGCCTTGTGTTTATTCATTCACTCTTAAATTACTTTGAGTGAAAACGCTGAAGAAATCAGCACCGTCATCCTTGGCGTCATTATATTATTATAATTATTAGGCATTTTATTTGCTGTCGGATTCCTTTGGCTAAAGCAAGGAAATTGCATATTATGCACAGTGCTTGCTCCCCCCAATCGTTTCTTTTGTGGCGTGCCGAAAACATGACGCAGACCTATCAACACGCGTGCAACGTGCACGCGGTGTTGGGGGGGTGGGGGATCACGGTGACGTGGACATTCGAACCCTGTCGGTATTACCGGGCCGGATATTTACATTCGAGCTTCCACCTTATATACGTTCTGATTGGCGGCGGCAGATAGCGAAACCAGGCTTTGCGCTTCCCGACCACATCGTGGAGTAGTGTGCCTGCCGCTGCAGTGAAAATCCGGGAACGAATCAGCCCGTCGAAATTAATGCCAAGATATTCACCCAGCAATACCCGTACGGAACGTCCACCTTCCAGAAGGGATGGCATTCAAAGCGGGTGGAAGCATTAACTGGTCAGCAGTCGATATAAGCAAGACGCGTTTAGAGTATCGGTGGAGAAAACAAGCAGGGTAAATATATTGGTAATCCGGAGGCGTTACAGGCATATGTAATTCTACAATATAGAGATAGAGGTTTTAAGGAAGATAGAAAGGATCAAGGAGAGATCGGCAAAATGCTAGACTGCGTGCGGTGCATGTCACGTTGTATATGAGGGTGAAGAACCACAGTGGCATGTCACGAAACTTAATTGGGTGAACCTGTGCCGATCAAAACAACACTCAGCACAATGATAAGGGCGGGCACGCTCGTCGTTGTCGAATCTGATCTGCGAGTCGAGCGCGTCGGCTTTTTTACATGTCTCGTCGAAGGTTCCCGCGTGCCTTCCAGGAATGTCGCGCGTACAATCTCATTACGCAAGGTACGGTGACAACAGATAGAGCTAGCGATAACATTTGAGAAACTTCAGATATACATAAAGGCGCGTCTTGCGCTGAGCGATAACATTGCAACACAGATAGGTCCATAAAAAGAAACGTTCACAGGAAACAAAAACAATTTATACGCCTGTCAATATAATAACTCATTAGCTCAAGCAGGCTAGTGACTATTTGTCGCCGACCTGTTTCGAAGGGAATATAAATCATCATTATTACGGGAGCAATATACAGGAACACCATCGCGCAGAAAGCCGCAACGCTCGCTTCCATTGATGTAGTGTCCATAACGCTAGTGAATACTATCACAGCCATATGTACTGATACGCATTTCACGTATGTACTACGTGCTCCATATATGTAAGCATCGATAAGCTCCTGTGTTGAGCCGGTTGCGGGCCCAGCCTGGTACTATGCAGAGCCGTGGCATGAATAAGAGTGAAACACTCGTGAAACCGGCGGTCAACTACGAGCCTCGTGTCGACGATGTCCGCTGGACACAAGCAGCTCACGCGCTCATGGCCAGTTTGTCACCACTTTCTCCGCGCGTGACGCCTCTTTGTGCGGTATAACCTTGCGCTCGCAGTGAAACGTGCTTTGGCTCGTGCGGCTCGCTCCGCTCCCAGCCGTCGCTTTTCAAGCCAAGCCCCTGCTCCCATATCTCATTTTCAATAAGCTTCTGTCGCAGCTGTGCCCAGTCTGCGAAACGATCGAGAAAAAAAAAAAAAAAGAACTTTGGCCAAGTAATCGGAATGAAGTCCTTGCGAGGCCGGGATGCGCTTTCCACGGTGATTTTGCCTTCGACAGCTTTCAACCTGGGCCGGTATTTTGTAGCGATGCGTTATGCTTTATTCTATACTAGACTTATCATCCACCGCTCACGGCCGGCTGATCCCGTTGATAACGTGAGCAGACCGTCGCTCTGACCACTGACCAAGCGCGAAAAGGCATTATCATCGGAAAGGCATCGCTACGAAAGTGAATGCGCTTCGTCTGGTCCCGGCACGCGCCTGCGGTGTGGGAACGCGAGAGGGAGGGTGGGCTAACAGTCGGCGGTAGCGCAGTGCAAGTGCGCGGTGTGTGTGCACGCGTGCGCGCGTTGTTGCTTTTTTAAAACCGCTTTTTCACCCGCAAGCGCGCCGCTGCGCTGACACACAGCTTCGCACCACGGCGGTTGGCGTTTGTTTTCGGCCCCGTGTTGGGCTATGAGGGCTCGGTTGGAGTTCTTGCCTCGTGTAAGCCGCACCTAATGACGTTACAGTGCCGTGCTACTCAATGCGGTCTGGATCCGTTGCGAAATCTTACAACGTAAATAAATTTCTTAGCCACGATTCCGGATGTCTTCTATCTACGTCGTTATGATTTGAATGAGTGTTTTACATCTAATCTACGTGCTCTACGAGAGTAGCAGCGACCACCGGATTGACTTTGACCGCCTTAGGTTCTTCAGGGCCACTGGAATGCGGCCACGCAATCAAACCCGTGAGCTATAGTGTTAGGCAGCTGGACGCCTACATGCTATGGTAAGGCCACGGTAGCTGCACCGCCTGACGCGCTCGAGATTTCTCGCGGCGTGTCAGCGCTAAATGTGGGCCCATAATATATTTCCGCCGTAATGCTGCACTGATATAATATAGTGAGCGGCTTCACCTTTCTCGTATGTCTGAGCCGTGTGGCAGAGTTGCACACTGATGGCATATTGATTCCCTAAATCATGGCATATACCCACGAGGAATCCACACAACGTGAAATCATATATGGCTACGAGTTGACTATTTCAAATAGCAAATTTGAGAAAAAAATTACGGCAGAAACCATCTTCGATGAATATCTAATACCGGTGTCACACGTACACTTCTGATCGGGATCGGGGCTGATCCGGGTCGGATTTCTTGATGGCGATCAACAATGGTCGCTGCTATATATACACGGTTGAACGATCCGGATCGAGTTATTATCGTCTGCCGATTGCCGGCAACTCTTAGAACTGCATAATGGCTTGGCTGCAAATTCAGATTTGCAAAATATGGTTAAATTTTGAAAATATTTGAACTTTACAGCTTACTATTGCTGATAGAAAGGTTTTTAATTTTTTTTTTTTTTTTGAGCTGCCTTCACTTTTTGTTTTTAGCGTTTTCAGAATACTGCGCTAGAGGGCGCGGACGTCAGCTTACGATCAATGTAGGCTACAATCAATTGCTGTAGGCAGCAATGGCGAGGTGGTTTCTGAGGAAACAAAAAGAATGAACGAAAACCAGACGAAAAAGGAGTTGGTGCTCTGTAATTTCAACTGGAAGAAAGCTGAAGAGAAAATTCCTAAGCGCACAGCCACAGGTTTAGACGAGGTTCCCGTAAGACTGATTAATGTGCTAGGACCAAAAAGTAAGGAAGCTCTGCTGAAAGCAGTAGCAAAATGCTTACAACATAGGCGAATACCAGACAGTTGGAGACAAAGTAGGATGAAAATCATTTATAAATGTAAGGGGGAAAAAACATAAGATTCACTCTTATCGACCGCTGACCATTACATCGGTGATATACAGGTTAGCAATGCAGGTGATTAAATTGAAGCTGCAAGCATGGGCAGATAATAATGGCATATTGGGAGAACTTCAGAATGGTTTCAGAATCGGTAGGCGGCTGGATGATAACTTATCTGTCCTTATTCAGTGTATGGAAATATGCAGAAAAGGAGACCACTATATGGGACTTCTAGACATTAGACATTACCGGAGCGTATGACAACGTAGATCGCAGCATTTTGTGGAATATTCTAGAAGCGGAAGGTATAGGCAACGACTGTATACCGCTATTGAGGGAGATTTACCGAGAAAATATTGTTTGCGTTGAATGGGAAGGGATGACGAGCGAGGATAAAGTTGATATCAACAAGGGACTGAGACAGAGCTGCCCTTTATCCCCTCTAAAAAAAAAAAAATTAAATTATGGGGTTTTACGTGCCAAAACCAGTTCTGATTATGAGGCACGCCGTAGTGGGGGACTCCGGAAATTTGGACCACCTGGGGTTCTTTAACGTGCACCTAAATCTAAGTACACGGGTGTTTTCGCATTTCGCCCCCATCGAAATGCGGCCGAAATGCGCTGTTTATGATGTGCATGGTAAGGATGGAAAGAGCGCTAGAAGGAATCAATATCGGGTTTAACCTCTCATACAAACAAGCCGGCACAACAGTTGAGCAGCAGCTTCCAGGTTTATTTTATGCGGACGACATTGTGTTGCTTGCTAACACGCAAAGTGATATGCAATGTCTGGCTGATACCTGTGGAGAAGAATGTGAGAAGAATGTGAGAGAATGCGGTACGGGGATACAATAGGTACGAGGTGCTCCGGGGTATGTGGAAAGGTGTAATGGTTCCAGGGCTTACATTTGGAAATGCGGTTGTTTGCTTGAAGTCAGGAGTACAATCAGGACTCGATGGCAACCAAAGGTCAGTGGGACGCCTCGCGTTGGGCGCCCTCGGGGAGACTACTAATGAAGCTGTGCAGGGTGATATGGGCTGGACAAATTTTGAAGCAAGGGAGGCTCAGAGTGAAATTGATTTTGAAGAACTACTGAGGAAAATGGAAGAAAGTAGATGGGGTGCAAGAGTATTCAGGTATGTGTACAGGCAAAACATTGACTCACAGTGGAGGAAAAAAACTAGGAAGCTTACCAGCAAGTATGCGACCGGTATGGTCAGCAACATGGCAACAAAGAACGTCAAACGCAAGGTGAGAGAGGCTGAGACAAGGTTATGGGTGGCGGCAATGGAAAAGAAACCTGCTATGACTAACTACCTCAAAGGAAAAATGGAAATCGGGAAAGAAACAATTTATGATAACTCAAAGGGAAGCTCCTTACTTTTCGAAGCGAGATCAGGATGCCTTAGAACGCGCAGTTATAAAGCGAAGTGCACCAAGGACGGCGCCGCATGTGCTTGCTGTGGTAAAGCTAGAGAAACGGTGGAACATGTTTTATTGGAATGTGAAGAAATCTACCCAGCTGCAAGTCTAGGCTCCTCTGACTTCCTTGAAGTCCTTGGGTTCAGGGATAGCACAGGCAAAGTAAACATGTCAGCTGTAGAGATTAGTAAGAGGTGGTTGGAGGTTCGTGGCAGAAATGTAGGGAGACCACAAACAACGGAGACGTACAGAAACAGAGTTCCAAGGAATGGATCAAAAAGGTTGATGCCTGGAATTCTTTGTATTTGTGTGTTTCTCAAAAATAAAGGTATAGGGCATTAGGCAAAATAATAACAAGAGCTTGGTGGTGCAACCCACCACCCCGTTTCAAAGGGGACGCTCATAGCATCCGATTCATCCAATCGCGATCAAGAGGCCTGATAACGATTCACGGATCGCGGTTGTCCGGATTCGGATCCCGCAAGATCGCGATCGCAAAGGACCGTGTATAGCAACACTCGATCCGGATGCTCAATCCGGATCGGCCCCCCGATCGCGATCAGAAGTGTACATGTGACACCGGTATTAGTCAATGCGAAGAATTTCTACCCTGCACGTAGCGCAAAGCCCGAACGCAGTCACGTCCTCCCGGGAAAATGCTCGCTCGAGGACCGCCACATGCGCGTGCTGCGATATCCTGACGACGAACGATCGGAACCAGAGGCTGTCGTATACGCTACACGCCGCACCCGCCGCGGTGGCTTAGTCAGCTAAGGCGTTGCGCTGCTACGAGATCGCGGGATCGAATCCCGGCCACGGCGGCCGCATTTCGATGGAGGCGAAATGCAAAACCGCCCGTGTGCTTGCGTTGTAGTGCACGTTAAAGAACCCCAGGTGGTCAAAATTAATCCGGAGCCCTCCACTACGGCGTGCCTCATAACCAGAACTGGTTTTGGCACGTAAAACCCCAGACAGAAGAAGAACGCTACACGCCGCACCAAATTCCTCTTCAGCGAAGTGCTTTTGAAAGTACGCATCTACGTCCCACAAGTGCCGGTCCTCCATTCGGCGCTGCTTGGTCTCGGCGGCAGCGCCCGCTCGCTTGGCGTGCCGCTGTCCTTTGGCCGTGCACAGCCGCGCGTATCTCGTCGGCCCGTCGCTTCGCCTCCTTTCTCGCCGCTTCGGTACGCATCGCATACATCTGCAGTCTCTGCAGAGCACTCTTACGCTCCTCTTCCACTTGATACTTTCGAGGCTGTAACAGAAAGTAGAGGCCTACGCGCAGCATAGCGCCAGCTAGCGCAACCGAGCCACGTCTGTTTGAGCCCGCACACCCCGTACCGCAGAGTGGAGGGCCAAGCCGGTAGCGGCGTGCGAGCGGATGCGTGGGGGTGCACGAGCATCGGTGGCAAACTCCGACCTTGGACAGACTCGCGTTTGACCTTGGCTCGGATAAAGCAGAGAAATGCTTCGCACTTAAAAACAAGAAAGCTGTCTAATGAGGAGTCTAACGAAGTTTAACAGATAATAATTGAAAGAGTTGTGCAAACATCGTATCACAGAACTTCCCTTGAAACGGATCGTGCTCGATGCTTCTATTAACTTATCAAGGGAATTTTAATTCAGATTGCCCCGTGGATGCGGTCTACAGCTCGAACAAAATAAATTTGGAACATTCATTCGGCATGTCCACTCGACGCTCGTGTGGTGCTTCATACGTCGTCACAGCGGAGCAACCCCTCGTATACTTGAACTTGCATTTCTTGTCACTAATTTGTTAAGAAAGCTCAATGTCATGGCGTTTACCGCGTTTTTTTTTTGTTTTTTTTTCATTATAGCCGAAACACTTTCAGTTTGTTTGAATTGGCAAATTTCTGCCGCCGTTACGGCGAGCTGGTCGGAACGTATATATAGTTATTGAAATGGGAAAAGTATATATATATAGGAACGAAAGCACAGCCACGTATGCGCGCCGGCCGATTTTCTTTGCTTCTGGCGTCGTTATCTCCGAAGTAACGAGCCATATTCTAGCCAATCCCTGCTCAACCGGGACGATATATGTTCTTTTTAATAGCAGCGTTACTTTCAAGGGAAGCTTAATCGTATTGAGAGTTCTAAGTTGTGTGAGGAGTAAAAATAAACAACTTGGTAGGGCACGTACGAAACAGGCAGCGTAGGCTCACGTCCTTAGTTTTTTCCGTTTTCTTCGCAACTTAGCTTGGGGGCAGATTAGGATTATGCTGTACACTCGACGTCTTGTCGTAAACAAAAAGTACATTTGTCTGCGGTCAGTAACATCACTTAAACGGTATAGATGGAAATAAAGGCGGTTACACGGGTGTGTTGACCGTATCAGCGAAAAAAAAAAAAAAAAAAAAAAAGCGGGGAAAGCTTTTATCGCATTTGAAGGGGGGGAGTCCTCTTCAAGCGATAGCGCTCTGGACGGCATTGAAAGGCGCTTGCGGCTTCTCGGCCGAGGTAAAGGGAACTCAACCGTATACGACCGTTAGTCGGTCTTTCGCGGTCAAAGATACGATAGAGCAGCCGTCGCTGGTGCGTTCGCACCTCGGTGTGCGCTGTATTCGACACACCGCTTTGTGAATGTTAGCCGATGCATATCGGCGAGAATTTACTTGCATGTAACGGAGGCCTGACGCACTTACGCGTACATGGCTGTCGGAGTGCATGCGCACATAACGGATCCAACGCGTGCAATTTTTGCTATAGAGGTTTAAACTTCGAACCTCAGTCGTAGGCGGTTACCTCAAGCTACCTTTCGCAGGAATGTTGCAGTAAACGCTAGCTTATAAGCGGCTGCTGGCTCAACAGTGTTCAACACTGGGAGAAGTGTGCCATTCATCTCGAATAACCGCAACTTGTTTCCTTGCGACGCTGTACTTATTTCCATAGGGCCGTCTTTGTGTTGTAACACTGTGGTTCAATACACGGGTGCTCATTCGCCTACTATACAAGTACAGTCGGCGCGTGCTTTTTTATCCTCTTTATGAGAGCGTTGTGAAGGTGCAGTTGAAGGTGTGTTCTGTCTTCCATGCAGATAAGGCTGGGGGTTAGGAGGTGTGTATTTTAAGTGCAAGTACGTGTTAGAGCAGTGTAGCATTTTTTCCCGTTTTTTGCGCCGCGCATATGCAAATTGACATTGCGCACTACTTTGTCTCCTGTAACAGTAGTGATTGCGATGTGACGTGATGAAAACCGCTGTAGACGGAGAAACGAGAGAGAGAGAGAGAGAGAGCAATCGTTTCCTCGTCTGCAGCGTTGTCGATCTCGTCGAACGGAATCGGCCGACTTCCTCGCACGTCTCTCAACGTAATCCCGGCGGTGTAGTCGTGCCTCCCCGCGTGCCGGCCTTGTGTTTGCGCGGGCCGGTGATCGCCGTTCGGGAGGAACGCGGCCACGCAAATTGCGAAGCGGAGGAGGCACATCGCGTCGCCGTCATGCGCGCGGGGGGGGGGGGGGGGGGGGGGGGCTTCGAAAGTCGGTCAGGTCAGATGGGGGGCCCGACTGGTTTTTCAAGATGGTTATACAACTACGGACGGCCGCGGTTCGGTATAAGAGAAGCGACCGATGCAGGCCGCGACGATGCAAGGCCGCCTCTGTGCTGTGTGCGCTCGTGGCAGCCGCAGTCGAGTCGGCGTTTTATGGGCACTGTATCTCGTGTATCCGGCCTTGCCTTGTCTCGAGCAGGTTCGACCTGAGGTCGCCGGTGTGTGGCCGACGGTCTTGCAGCTGTGCACTGTCGAACGGGCCAAGCTGTTTATCACTTTTTTTCCCCCGCACGCTCAGCGTTAGTAGCGTCGCTGCATGCGTGAAGCGGAGCGCGCGTGCGATCTAATTCGCCCCGCGGAACGTCCCTCGACGTGCGCGCACTGTGCGGCGGGCGTTCCGGCGATTTGCGCCCCTTGGGCTTGGCGAGCGCTTTTTCGGGATTCTGACTGTGCCACGCGACGACGCTGTCGATTGATTTAACTTTCGATCACACGGTTTTGCACGCGCTAGGACATCCACCGCCGTCGCATCAACGTCCTGTCGAGTCGTGTGACCCTTCGAACGTTTCCGTGGTTTTGGAAAGCGCGGTGCTCGTGCATGACGGCGCTGCTCCGCTCTCGTAATGGTTTCTACATTTGCGTCGCCAGTATTCGTATGTGCTTCTTGGTGTTATCTTTAGCCGTGATTCAGGGGGAACAAAGAATGAAGAATGCAGGCCCTTTGTGTGTTGAGCGAAAGGGCGCAAGTGCAATTTGCATTGCTGTGTGCAATGTATTATTCAAGGTTTGCGCATTTTTTTTTTTTTGCATGTACCATCAATACTTTCAGATTTAACCTGCTTTCAGTTGGTCGTTCGGGCCAACATGGTGACCTGTGCGAACTAGACTAAAAAAAAAAAAAAAAGGCGGGGGGAGCCGTCAGCGTCAGCGGAGGCCACGTTCCGATGGCGGCTCATGCAATCCAAAACGCTCGTGCATTTGGGTGTGCACCGTTAAGGAACCCCAGGGGGCCAAATTCATCCCAACTCCTGCACTGTACGTTGTCTTTCATAACGCGCACTATGCTATTTGTAACTATATATGTTATCGAAGACGAACAGAGCAGGTGTTATGCTCTATACGGTTCTGACCCACTGTGACCAAGAGGCAATGCCATGTTCAAAGTGTGATCCCGTATATTAAGCTGAAACATTAATGAGAGCAGCAAGCGCATTTCCATCGATGACGCGAAGAGGGCTCAATTGCTACGTGTCATGTCAGGTGTCTCTGTTTAGTTTTGTAGTACTGTTTATACATTTACGTTCGTTCTTGCAGTGCTCATAATTGTTGCGATGTCCGTTTGTGGTTCATCACATTTTATTTTGCTTTTTCATGCTACAGTTTCGCCAAGTTTCGTGTCCTTTCCTCTCCATTCCGTATTTAATCTTCTGCGTGTCCACTGGCGTCAGTTCAGATATGTTCAGCAAAGATGAGGCAGTTCTCCACGGTCTTTTCCTTTCCTCTTTTCAACTATACTACGTATAACACCGCCATCGTTACTTACTACGAATATATGCAAATGCGTGATGACGGACACATATTAAACTAATTAACAAGAATTCACTAATTACCTTTTTAGTTAATTACTTTACGACACAAATTGCAATTTACGAATTGTAGCCGGTGAGCTTGTGAGGCGTATCCACTTGGAATGAATTTCCAGAATGACACCGGTTTGAAGATATGCGCAAACAAACTCGCCGTAAAAATGCACTGGTGTTCCACTTACTTTTTTAACAGCGAAGCTGTTTAAGCCATCCGTAATTTGTGGTTCGTATCAAGAAACTATCATCATCAGCAATGAAGAAAGAAAAGGAAACAAACTCTCTTGCCGAGGCGGGATTCGAGCCCGCGTACCCACGGTCCCAAGGCGAGCGTCGTATACCCATTAGGCGCTATAATAGCAATGCTTGCAGAGCATGCATTTATCATCCGCATTCACGGAGTGGGTCTGCTGGAACGCGTTGTCGGCATTCGGCCAGCTTCGCTTTTTCTTGAGCTTTGCGCGGCCCAGTGCAAGCTTTCGCTCTTTTTTTACCAAAATGCTCTTTTATACATTGAAGCACAAAAGTAACTGGAACACCCATGTATTTCGTCCCACACTTTGGGAAATATATCTCGAAACTGGTGTCATCCTGGAAATTCATTTCAAGTGGATGCTTCTTGCAAACTCACCGGCTACAATTCGTAAATTGCAATATGAGTCGTAAAGTAATTAACTAAGAAGTTAATTAGTCAAATTTTGCTTATTAGTTGAATGTGTGTTTCGATTTCTCGTGCTACTAATGTCCGCCTCTTCGAATAACCCCGCTCAACGATAAGAATTATACTGCCTGCCCCAAACTATTTTTAAAAATTCCGTAAAGCTTAATTTTGAATACCCGGTATATCAACAGTAGGGATGATGCCGCCCGGTCTGTTCACACTGATATCGGTATCATTGTCGGCTTCACCCACTCGCGCTCGAGCGTATACACACTGGCACAGCAGAGCTCGAGCGAATTTGCCAACACTCTTCTCCACAGCTTGGATCCATGCCTGCTATATATAGTTCGTCTTCCATCAGGGATACCACGAGTCGAACAAACACCTGTGTGTCGCCTGTGGCTCGGCGTGGCATGATCTGCTTGCGACACCTGCGACTGTGACTGCATCCATCGCTGCGCTGTAGCTAGAAATATTATATATTCTCGGTTTAATAAAATGGACGATAGCGCCCTTGCTCCTCGGACACTGCTGGCCTGTCCACGCCGTTCTCGACACGCGTTGCTCCACTACTTGAGGGCTGTGTATAGTTGCTGCATCGCGTTTATCTGTATTTGTGCGCACATTTTTTTTTCCAACTTTTTTTCCCCTTCTACTTCCTTTCGCCAGCACAGGGTAGCCAGCGGATATTTATACTGGCTGTAACCTCCCCGTCTTTCCCAATTTTTTCTCCTTCTCCTCCAGGAGGGGAAAAATCACGCTTGGACACATCAAAGCCTCAAAGTTCTAGTTTACCCCATACATTTGAATCGGCGAACTTTTGCCGGAGGCCGTTTTTTTTTTTTCCCCTTTTCCTTTTTTTTTTTTCTTAAGTCCTAAAGCGCTAGCATATTTATCCCGCGTGTTGTGTAGATTGAGAACAGTAAACCTGATCATTTAATAATGTTTAGTATTCGCTCTGAACTGACACGTGTGCTGTGCCTCGAATTTTATCGGCACGGCGTGATCGGTATTTTATTTTTTCGGTTAACTGCTGTTCATATAGAGCGTGTACTTTCTGTACTTGCGCAACATGGCACGTGGCCCAGAACGTTTCTGCGATCGTAACGTTCTGAAAATTGCGTTTGAATCTGCGATTGGTTTGACAGGGCATAAAAGATTGCAGCAGTGGTGCAACGCGTGGGTTCTAACATAGTCGCGCTGAGCCGATTGGGGCAAGTGATCGAACGGAAACGTGTGTGGTGAGAGAAATCGTACCTGCAGAGTGATAGGACGTGAAATCCTTAAATAAATACGTGTGCCCCCTGCTCTGCACTTTTTCATTCTCGATAACCTGTGGATAGAAGGACGGAGGATGTGCACTGCTGCGTAAAGTTCAAATGAGCGCATGGTTTCTCTCCCTTGTTTTTGATCTCGTCCATTCCCTCTGTATTGCACCCATTTGCACACTCCGTGTACTCATTGCGTTCTCTCGGTAACCGCATTTTCGTTGCACAATACTGGAATTAGCTGAAGTAGTTGGACGTACGACTACCAGCATCGCCAACATTTGTGGGCGTTCGCTTTCAAGCTTTAATGGGGGCGTTGTGATGACTAGATCTCCTCGGTATGTATAGAGGCTCGTTCTTTTTCATAAAATGCATGACTCTGTGCGGGCATATCCTTGTCCTTGCTTGCATCCTTATCAAGCCGGAGGACCAGAGTTGCACTCGGCTATCACTTGAGCATATATACAACACGACTCGTTGTATTACATCTCGGGAATAAAGTGGCTCAACTGACTGCCTACGCCTTGTCGGTGAACTGCGTAACACGCGACGGCCGTGGTATCGCGCCTCGTGGGCGCACTGTACTATAGACAGCTCACGGAAAGAAGTGCATTGTGGTCAGGCGGGGGCCAGAGTCGCTTCGTAAAATAATTAATTTTAAAAAATAGACCTAATAACGGCACAGTAAAGCATCTTCCAGCACGGTCCACCTGCAGGCGGTTTCGGCGTGGAAGAAAAAAAAGAAAAAAAAAAAAAGAAAAAAAAAAAAAACGTTCGTGACGTTTTACATTGTGAACGCGGGTGACGCGCAAGCGTATGATGGCTATCAGCCCTCGGTGCGCCTAGTGTTATTTTTTAAGGTAAACATTTTGTTATGCCAGTAGGCTGGAAATTTATCGTTTCAGTTTATTTCCAAGCTCGTTTTTATAAAGTATAGTGAAGTCGCTACACTCGAGCTGAAACGATGTTGTAGTGCAAGTTGTGCTAACTATAGTGTTTTTTTGCTAGCACAGCCTCCTGTTTGAAACCATATTCACAAAAGAACACGTCAGCACGTTTATAATTTGACATTCAAAACAAATTTGGACAACAGCAAGATGCCAAGATTTACACGGAACCTTATTCGAGCTGTTAGGAAGCTGGCACTGGTCGACCCTTACAGAATTTGTCAAAACAGTGTGCCACTTCACGACACCAATATAAAGTATTTGCAATAAATTTTTCTTGCATGTTGTGACGCTCTGACGTAGCACCACCACACTTCCGCGCTGCACAAATCATTTGCAGCGTAGCGCGCACATACACGTCCAATTTATTTCCTTTTTGCCAAAATTCACCCAAACAAGTGACCACTGGGTCTTGGGACTCATTGGTCGCTTGTTGTGGCTACAGTGCGACTTTTTCATTTGCCTATATGAACAGTTTCGGATAAATTTGCGTGCGTAGTCGGCTACGCAGCGCTCTGGCCGCCTTTTAATTAATTGTCGTGCTCAGGGCTACGTATACATGTGTCCGCTTATGCCGAGATTTGCGTCTTCTGCTTTGTTTGGTATTATAGCATACGTTTGTTTTGCCTGTTGCAACTAAATATTTCATTCAAAGGGCGCATAAATCGGCAGCATAGCTGTGTTCCATTATCGAGCCTATGACATTTACACCTTGTACTTGGTGAGAGAGAGAGAAACATGCTTTAATGTGATGCTGCCGTTCACTAAGCCACAGTGTATACGACCACAAGTCATACTTCGCATGCTAATGTAAAGGCAATTTGCGCTGTCTAAAATCGAAATACGCCGCCACGTCAGCAGTTTCGCGTAACGAATTTGGAAGTTCTTTCCTAAACAAGGCCTGAAATTCCTAAATCCAGGGAAATCTCCCTAGGGTTAGCAGCACTGCTCGTGAGTGACACCGACCGGGGCTCGGGGAGAGGAGGTCCCGCATGGGACTGGCCGTGCCCGAAGAAGTGTCCCGAGAGACGAGTGTGCAGTTGACCGACCGGAGCGGAATCGGCGGCTCTCGAGGTGACGGAACACCAGGCGACGACGGTCGCCGGAAGCCGCAGCACCAAGCACAGAGAGCCATCCGTTCAAATAAAGTTTTACTAGCTCGCACTGTAAGTCCAGGTGAATATACCTAAGCTTATTGCTTGCCTGCCGCCTCATCAAGCATCCCAGAAGCCGACGCGTCTTGTTGGGAAGACCCAATAAAACGTTTCTTTTGTTATCGCTGTGTGTGTGTGTCGTGCTTGCGCCCGCGCGCCGGTGTGCCCCGAGGTCGTTAGCACCGAGGTGCGCGTGTGCGCTGGGAAGCTAGATAGTGTCCGTAGCACCTAAGGGTAGGAAACTAGCTAGATCTATAATCCCCCCCCCCCCCCCCCCCCCCCCTCGGCAATTTAAGGACAAATGGGCTTGAATTAGATTCTGTAGCGGCCCTGCTTTCCCATTCAGTAAGAAGAAACAACGAGAAACTGCCAACTTAAGGGTGGTAGCCTTTCGACACAGAGCGTTGCCCTTTCGTGCAATGGAGGAGCGTTTCCGCCGACAAATATCTGCGGTGAGGTAGCTTTCACCTACAATCTGTAGCTTTTGCAGTCCCACGGTTTCATCACTCCTTTTCAATCTCCAATTTTCACTTTCATTTTCCGATATGACGGGCGTTCTTGGAAGCCGACTGCAAGGGGCTCGCATTGTAGGCAAAGAACAATAGCTCCCGAGTTCTTTCTAGAATACGAAATTATACTGCAGACGCGGCACACGGACAGAGTTGTCAAATATTAAAGCGATAGCATTCTTTGGCCAGATCCGCAATGTTTGGCCGCACATGTGGCAACACAGCTCCAAGGGCTGTTTTGGAATATTTCAAGAGCACCGGACTATAGACTTGAGACTTTAAGGAAACCACTGTGTTAGGTGGTTATACCATCCCTTCCTCCTGTCCTCATCTTTCATCACTATTTTTGTCCTCTTTCCATTTTCGCCTTGTGCAGAGTAACAGGCCAGGGAATACTAGCTCAGGCCGACCTCTATGCCTTTACTCTATTAATTCTCCATCTTCTTTGGCCAGTGCATGGTTTGACAGTATACGCAATACATTCAGATGCGCGATAAAGCCCGGTGGGCCTTCGGCCGCTGTAGAGTATGGAGCGAACGCCAGAAATCTTCAGCTTTTGTTAACAGTACGCCATTGCTAAGTTTCTAGCGCGTGTTCATGATATGACGCGCAAGAGCTCGTGTGAACAGCTGTCCCAACCCCCTCTCCGGCTTTGGCCTCAAATTTTGCATCAGCAAGCATGTTCTTCGAGCGTACAACGGTTACGCTTTAAACAAGAATTAACGGTAATTGTTCCGTCAAGTGATGCCAGGTCGCTCTTCGAAAAATGCTGACTATGGTCTATCTGTTGTTTTTGCACGTGCCTGTATACACACTTCGCGCACTTTGGCGTGCGCGGTTAGCTTTGCCGACCCCATTTCATGCGTCCCTGTACACGTGACCATGCTACTGTACACCGCGGCGGTTACATGAAGGGAGTTGCCGCGGCACCGCCGCCGCCATGGCAGCAAGCGGCGGCGCTGTGTGTAATATAAATCACGCCTGGGCATCGCGCGCCGTCCATGCGTGGGCGCATCTTGCGAGAAATAAACACGTGTCGCGTTTCGCACGACTGGCGCCACCGAGGAGTGGCGTGTGCACCCTGCATCCCCGACGCGCCTGGCTCCTATAAAAGCATGCGACCTGCAGCTCAATGCATCCTGGCTGGTGGTGCGTATGACGCCAGCCTGCTCGAGATCTCGTTGATAGGCTGAACTCGTGATACCGCGTGCATGGGACGACCCATGCACAATACATGGATGCTCGTGGAACTCTACAATACATGGAACTCTAAGGATGCACAACACATGCACTCGTGGATCACTTGCGCTAGTAAAAAAAAAGGGGGGGTCGGTGAAGCGGTATATATAGTAACTGCCGCTGTTACTTTTTGCTTGAATTTATTATTATTGAGCATGGGGGTACGTTTCTCGTAGTTATTGTCTGCTGCAGGCTGCGAACGACGCCAACTGCCATGGAAACTATGCGAATAACACGAGTGAATGCATCTGTCCTGAGTAGTGTTATCAACTTTGTTTTTGGTTAGATCGAGTGTATGATAAAGACGGTAGCATGCCATACCCGCAAACTCCGCGCGTCACCTGCGGTGTTGGTGGCTGGCTTCCATTTCCATGGGCATATATTCGCGCGTTATGTCCTGTGTGTGCAACCTAGCCTGTAAAGGCAACGGTTTGGGCGAGTGAATAATGAAGCGTAGGTAGCGCAAGAGCAAGAAGGACGCAAGTGGAGGACCGGACAGGCGTAGCGATCCGTGTGTTCGGCACTCTCCGTCTGTCCTTTTGTTGCGCTACACCTATAATGCACCCGGACTAGCCGTTAAAAGTGTTAGCCGGCTCTGACCGCGAGCGAATGTGGAAAGAAAGTGTTGGAGATTGGAGCGTCGGTGACTGATGTAGACACTCACGTATACCCAAGTACCAGGGTCGCGTATTCGCAAAAGAGTACTTAAAGTATACGCTAAAATTGTTTTATAAGAAGATGGCAGCCAATCCTGATGTCGGACCTATTATTAGCGAAAGCGGCCGGCTAATGGCAAACGTCACTTACGCACGAAAATCTTTGTGAATTTGGGCCAAGATCTGTAGCTTGCTCTCTGCAGTGAGCATTAAAAAAAATCCAAGGACATCTAAGCACTTCTTATCAGTTGTGAATGCGAAAGCATTGATGTTCAATTGAACGCTGCTGCGCGGTCCTTCGAGTTATGAACTTTTCCCGGGCAAGCGAGCGCGTTGAGACGCCTGGCGTGTTTTGATTTGGCCTTACCGAGGCGCAATTAGAACGCGGGCGAGAGCTTGCGCGGTCAAGGAACGCGCGGATAACTCGGGCTTCCTAGAATGAGAGCGAGGGTGACGTGGCGTTGCGGCGATGCCCTCTCCCTTCACGCAATACCGCGGTAATAGCTGTTCCCGTTCGCCCGCTCTGCTCTGTCGAAGCCCGAGCCAGCAAACGCGAGCCAGCGTCACAGCCAATGGGAAAGTCAGGTGCCTTTTCGCTGCTACAGACGCCGCCGGATTTTTCGCTCAATGGGCCATTTGAAGCTCTCGCATCAAAAGAAAAAAGACCACCACGGCTGCCTGCGATATAATCGCTGTAAAGTGGAAGCACGGAATATGCAAGTGGCGCATTTGCTTACGTTCGATCAGCGCAATCGCCTTCTGAGAAGAAAAAGCACTGAGGCCCTTTCTCGAGGAAGCAGCCCAACGGCGTCGGATAGGCAGCGTCCTGTGCTTCGTGCGATAAATCGCGACTGTATATACTAAAACTGCGCATAGTGCGCGCGCGCGCTTTCCCGGAACGAAGCACGCTTAGCCGCGAAGAGATTTCATTAGGGATTGGCGCGCCGGGACTGAAGTGCGTCGTCGACGCCGTCGTTCCGGACTGTTCGTCGCCGAACGGATTAGCGTGCGCCCCGGAGAATTAAAATGTCGACGCTAAATCCTTCTTCGGCGCCCGATCGATCGCCTCGCCTTTCTGTCTGGGCCCTGTGCTGGGAAGATTGGACCGGCGGTTGCGTGTATGCGCAAACTCTTCCTGTTGTCCCCCCCCTTTTTACGCGCTCTGCACGGTCACTATGTCTTCATAATAGTTGGGCCACATGGGATATGTTTTATGTGTAGGTTCTTTCTTTGGAACCCCTCGGGTCAGCCAAGCGGCAGTCTCTTCTCGCACTATGGCGCTGGCAATCAGAGCTCGCGTTGTCGTTACCACGGCACATTCGGGTTTTCCAACGCCATTGTGTACCACACAGCGTAAAACTTCGCCTTAACGGCGCACCGATTTCGAACCTCGTGGCAGATTCTTCGTTTCTACTCCGTTATACGATTATCTGCGCTGAGCTGCTTCTCCCAGCTTACCGGTATACAAGTGCCGGTGCAGTACGCATACAATCGCCGCTTATTGGGCCAGTTGGCGACTAAACGTTTTGGAACGCGGCAGCGCAATTAACGAATTGGAGTGCAGACCACAAATGGTTTTATGTACGTCGTCTCTGTTCTCACATCTTAGTGTGTAACGGTATCTTTTAAGTTGGCATGTTTTGACGTGCGATCCTGTGACGAAGGACGAAAAGAGTGAAAATTAATATACAGGCGTGGTTCCCACTCTGCGAAGTAAAATGTGCTTTCTAGTATTTTTTTTTCCCAACCTTAATTGATCATTTCTATTCTGGGTGTAGTTTGGTTCTGCTCTGCTTCAAGGGACAACAAAAGAGAACCACTAAATTGGTAGATTACACTTGCGTAATAATATATACGCAGGTCTCTCTTACTTCGATTACAGGATGGGGAAGCCATAAAGGACGGGAAAAAAACGACTGACAGGTGCCGATGCCACACGTTACGATTTCCGCATCGGCTCACCGTGAGGTGATGAATTTTGACAGCATCTGCTCGTGACTATTCAAGTGTTGATAACTATACTGCGTGACCCTCGAGAGTAAGCAAAGTCTCAACGTGCTAACATTTGTCAACTTCTCCGCAGAAATAGTCCGAACACTGGGACTCGACCTGAACTCCGTGCAGTCACATCGATCTCATCGGCATAGCGATTTTCGCGCGCGAGAAATTGTTTAGTGTAGAGTCTGGTCTTTTTTATTTTTTCCTCCTCTGGTATGTAACCTATCTTTTGCCAGAGAATTGCAGGTATAGCGGAAGGGTGCTCTATACCAGATTAAAGAAATTCACTGCATTTTTAAGCTAGCAGAGGCATGCCGGCTCCGTCGTTGCCCTTGAATCAGGTCGCGGCCGTTCTGGAGTTGCTGTTGTTTGCTCCGTCGTCTGTCGAAGCACCGTTCGCATGGAAGGGACCGCCTTCTTTTTGCTGTAACGCGCGCAATTCACGTATCACACTTGCATGCATCGGTGTGCGTGACACGGACGCAGCTATACCATTGGTCAACGATGAGCAAAGCCGTTTCGGCCACAATTAAAACGGAGTGAAATAACTTTTTGTGTGGGATGTGTGTACTACATGGCCGCTCACGATGCGCTTGCATGTAGTGCGACGACCCGCCGCTTGACTCAGTGGCTATGGCGTTCTGACGCTGAGCGCGATGTCACGGGTTCAATTCCGGGACCCCTTCCGATTGTACTGTTGCATATTAGTGCGCGGGCAAGCCTCAGACACACCTCCAGAGAAACGAAACCGAAACTGGTTCGTAGAAGAGCTACTGTAAATTATTTAAAACATTCTGAGGCTTGCCAGTATTTTTTCCGAGGTTTCGACGTCCAGGAGCATACTCGACCGGTTCTCGTCGAGTGTAAAGGAATCCGCTAGTATAATGCTGTGCTGCGAGCACACCGTGGCTGCGAGCAACAATTGAGTTGGAAGCCACTGAAACCTCTGTGCGGTACACGCGTAGTATTCACGCAATCATCGAACCACTGAATTGAGACTTTGCGTGCAGCGCCTCATTTTATTGGGCACCCGTGCTTATTATTTATTGCAATCTTACTTAATGCGACCGCGGTGCTTTATAGTCTAACGGCTAGGGCTTGCAACCGACTATGTTTAAATGTCGGATTTGAGCACCTTGGAAACGTGTGACCAAAGATCATTTAGTGGTCGCTGCGCTTGTTGTACATGCGACAAAGCCTTATCGACATCTCTCGTAGTACGTTTTATTATCACTTAAGCTTATGCTGCGTTGCTAACCTTCAAGGATCGGACAAATTAGGGGCCCTCCTTTGGCATCTACTAAAACAGTATAGTGCCCCATATATTAGGAGCAATATACATTGCAAGCTTTGCACTTCCCGTAGAAGCATTTGAAGCCATTCCTCTTCGGCAAGAGCCACAAGCTCATTCCGTAGTGCAGGTGGCGGAAAACTGCTCCTTCACGATCCCCCAGGACCACAACGGCTCAATATTGTCGCATGGTGAGCGCCGACCATGACATATATGCTTAACACCACCGCCATGCTCGTTGAACCATATAGTCACCAGCCTTGAAGTACGAGTATAAGGATCGCTGCGTTATCGTCCTGACGCAGTTATAGGCTTCAATAATGTAGTGCGCTTGGTCTTCTACAATGACACTATTGTGTCGTTCTGGAAAATTAAGCCTTGCATCTCCGGCCCATATATCGTGTCATTCTGTAAGAGCAAGCCTCGCATCTCCGGCCCACATATCGTGTCATTCCGGAAGACCAAGCCTTGCATTTCCTTCCCACATATCGTATCATTCTGGGCCTTTAATGTCATAATGCCTTTTCGCGCTTATCGCGCTTTGTCAGTGGTCAGAGCGACGGTCCGCTCGCGTTATCAACGTTGATATCGTGAGCGGACCGTCGCTCTGATCACTGACAAAGCGCGATAAGCGCGAAAAGGCATTATTACTTTAAAGGCATCGCTACAAAATACCGGCCCTGGAAAACCAAGCCTTGCATCTCCGGTCCACATATCGTCTCATTATGGAAGACCAAGCCTTGCATCTCCGGTCCACATATCGTGTCATTCTGGAAGACCAAGTCTTGCATCTCGATCAGGCCCACATATCGTGTCATTCTGGAAGACGAAGCCTTGCATCTCCTTCCCACATCTCGTGTCATTCTGGAACACCAAGTCTTGCATCTCAGGCCCACATATCGTGTCATTCTGGAAGACCAAGCTTTGCATCTCCTTCCCACATATTGTGTCATTCTGGAAGACTAAGTCTTGCCTCTCCGGGCCACATATCGTGTCATTCTGGAAGACCAAGTCTTGCATCTCCGGTCCACATATCGTCTCATTATGGAAGACCAAGCCTTGCATCTCCGGTCCACATATCGTGTCATTCTGGAAGACCAAGTCTTGCATCTCTATCAGGCCCACATATCGTGTCATTCTGGAAGACGAAGCCTTGCATCTCCTTCCCACATGTGTCATTCTGGAAGACCATGTCTTGCATCTCCGGTCCACATATCGTGTCATTCTGGAAGACCAAGTCTTGCATCTCAAGCTCACATATCGTATCATTCTGGAAGACCAAGCCTTGCATCTCCGGTCCACATATCGTGTCATTCTGGAAGACGAAGTCTTGCCTTTCCGGGCCACATATCGTGTCATTCTGGAAGACCAAGTCTTGCATCTCCGGCCCACATTCCCCGGTCCTTAACCTCGTAGCAGCTAACGCTATGTAGAAGCTGTGCGACAGTGTACTGCATGCCTTCATGGTCGGCCCACGTCGAACAGGTTTTAAGGTTTCTTCGCAGATGCACAAATGTCATCGTCGTTTTGACATCCACTACAGGATATAGGAAAACGATTGTATAACACTTAGTCGCAGATGACGTCACAATCCGTGTTTCTCAAGCTTATGCCCGTCCAGTACCTATGCAGAACCCAACAATCGGCATGTTGTAAACTGCCGTCAAATGGCCGGAGTACATATCATGCCGACGCCGTCATATGATCGTCCTCACCGTCGTCGACGCGTCTTGCTGCTGTTGTCTCACACACCCTCGCGTTACACACACGACTTCTCGCCTTACACAAACACGTTGGTCCACCTGGTAACGCTTTGCCGAGTTCCAAACGATGCTGATAACCAGCTACCTGCAAAATGCTTCGCATAACATCGACTCCCGCAGTGCGTGGAATCTGCATAATTTTTGCCTGAGTTTTTTTTTTTTCCTATTATGTGAACAGTGCTGTACTCGGCGCTTCTGGACTCGCAGCGGCCGCAGTGGCATAGCGTGGGTGGATTTTGCTGCCGGGCTACTTACTAGTCGGTCGCTATCCGTAATCAGGAAGTGTTGACGCTTATGAGTGTGAATGATAACGGAACGCACGCGACGAAGCGCACTAGTGTGTTCTCTGGAGGCGGCTGCGTATGGCGCGGCCGCGCGGTCGCTATCTCGAAAGTGATCTGCGATGAGTACAGAGTCTAGGCATGTCTAGTTGCGCCGAAGGCTGATAGCTTCGTGGGCGCTGTGTTCTTGCCGCTTAGTTCGCGTTGAAGCGGGAGGCAGCACGAAGGTCAATTCTCTCGCTGCTGCTGCCGCTTGGCGCGAGGAAAAGAGTGTCCGCGGTCATCGAGCGAAGTGCGTTTGTTTGCCTGTGCACGCGTGACACCGTGCTTGTAATTTAGTTAGTAAGCAAATGTTCACAAGTTTATACGGCTGATAAAATTACTATCCTTACTTCGTATAGCTGTCTAATAATTTGCTATCGCAATCGGTGCTTCACCTTTCGGGCGAAACTGCGACTTTTTTGTAAAGACGGGACAAATTTTCTGCTCGTTTCCACTGTCTACCTACGCGTGCATAAACGCTTGCGTTGAAATGACATTCCTGTGACGGATGCCGCTACCTTAGTGTCGGAGTGGGTGTCGCATATGCGCGTAGCATTTCGTCATCTGAAGCTGTTCACGTTCGTCCGACCGATCGGCTTCGACGGAAAAACGATGCCCCAGCTGCATCTGTTGCATTGTTTCCAGTGAAAACATGCTAGCACATAAAAAAAAAAAGTGCTTCGAAGTTGCGTTTTTATTAGTGCAGCTCGAGGCGACGTATTGCGAGTCCTGTCTCCAGGCGCCTGCAGCATGTGTTTATACTTCGCGGCCACCGTGTTCGGGGCTTTTCGATTTCATCACGTTGAGTGCAAAAACTTCGGTGGCTGCGGTTTGCATTGCAAGTCTCTCTATCTGCCTGTGTGTGTGTCGGATAGGGTCGCCGTGTGCCACGCGGCTAGGCTGCTCGTCGCCGCCATGCTGTTTTTGGTGCCGCGCAGGAGGGACGCGGCTGCTGTCGTCGCCTGCTCTCTTGCTGCTCTTCGTCGCCGCTCAGTCTGACATCGATTTCTGTGTTGGGGGAGGGGGAGGGTCGCTTTTCTTTCTCTGCTTCCCCTTTTGCCGGAGAGCAGCACGTTCGGAGTCCTTGTGACACAAGCGTTGCCGCGATTCGCCGAGGAAAAGAAAGGGTTGAGGTGCCGCGTTTGGCTTGGCTGGTGTTTGTTTGGATCTCGCTGCGGCGGCTCAGACCCTCGCAAGGTCGGCGCTTTATGGACACTCGGCCTCGGGAACAGGCTGCTGCGGGGTCGCGTAGCCGCAATAGATCGCCAACTGTCGAAGGTCGATTGTAACTTATGAAAAGATGCATTTCAAACGAAAAAAAAAAAAAAACAAAAACGGATGACTTCAATGGGCGTTTTGCGGTCGAGGGAGTCGAGGCAGAAGGGTTTTGAATGGAGCCATACTCCTGTCCAAGTGCTCGTTCTGCAGTGACGAAGATTCCAGTCGAGGCCGTTTGCGACTGCAATGGCTTTGTGTCTCAGTCCCTGCTCTGCTGTGCCGCGATATGGAGAGATTTATGTGGGCTCAAGACCACCAATGTGGTCTCGGCGCCATCATTTGGCTGACATAGCAATAGCGCATTTACGTTGTTCTTGGAGGCGTGTGTCATAGCGTCTCTTGTATACGCTATGACACAACTAGCGTAACAAATTTTGCGAAGCACCGTTAGTAGAACGCGCCTAATTAAAGCTTTTGGCACCCATTACCATTCAAGTTCCATGTCAAACAATATCCATGACGTTGAAGGGTACGGTTGACAGGCTTGTAAGGACTGATTTCGTTATGACTTGAATCGAAGTGTTTGAGTGTTATGTCCTCAATTCAACGTGTTTATGTGACTGTGTCGCTCAAGGGGCAGACAGACAGCTCTCAGCACTCGGTCGTCCATGGTGGTCTATTCCCAAGGACTGACCAGCCACAATGCTGCTTAGCTGCCGTCATCTGTCGGAAACCGGGGTATTCAGCATGTCATGGCTGGCGTATACCATGCTGCTGAATTTTAGTTTGCTTGCGTACACCTTGTATGAAAACTTTGCGCTCGCCAAACACGTACGCCTTTGGCAAGTTTCACGTTTGCATGTGAAGAATGCTTCCACCTCGCCAGACCTGTTTCCTTCATACACTCAACTTTGTACGCACCAGCAGTAGGGATAGATGCTTTCCTATTGTAATCAGTCAAAGTAGACTCAGGGAGGACACTGACAAGAGCTCGTTTGCGTGTCTGCCGAAATGATCAAAAGTGTTATCAGCACCCGGAAGCTCTGGTACCGCCGAAATACAGTGAAAAAGACCACTAGGTATGAGAAGCATGATGAATTTGTCGCTGCCAAGCTTACGTCTGGGGGACATTTACGCTCGCTGTCCACTATCAACGAGGAAGCTGATATAGCATTCCGGGAATATATATCTGACATCAGGTTCTACTGAACCTGATGTCAGACTATCAGAATTTGAAAGTTGGGCGTCAAGGCTGTTTCTCGTATTCAGTTTCACTGTGATCAGTGCCAAGAAACCAACTTTACGTAGATAGGTCGTCGAAATTTTCTAATGAAGACGTTTGGATGGTTATTTAGCTACATAGAGCTGGTCGATTGCGCGTCACAGTTGAGGTTTCCGCAGAGCACAGCTCGAGAAACACGTATGATAAGAAACTACTTGATGGTATCGCTTTGGGAATGCGCTGTTCACAGCTCTATTTTGTATGCCTGGCAAGCAGCATATAAGTCTTAACGTTATGAGATAAAAACAATGATGTGGATCAAAGGGGGAAAAGATAAAACACTGGTTGATGATATATATTCCGGATGAAATTGAAATTGGGAGTAGTTAATTGCACATTTGATACACAGTGCAGATACCTTGTTTAAATAAATCAATAATTGGACATGTCGTCTGGTCTAGGAAGTGGATTCATATTAGAAAGACAGTTAACAGAACGCCGACCAAAATGGTCTTGTCGAAGCGCTTAGACGTACGCTTCGGCTTACACACGGAAGCCTTGTGTGTACCAATCGAAGTAAGTTTAATGTACGCGCGCTGTTTCTCAGATTTAACGTTATGCCGCCTTGCGTGGTTTACGTAGTTTACGTATAAACATGGCGGCGGTCCCGGCTGCCCTCTTCGAACTGAATTTGGCGTTGATTTTGTAGATTTCACATGACTGTGTAAACGGCTTTCGCTTAGTCACAGGCTGCTTCGAGGACAGAGTATTGAGAATAACCTTGCGTAGTTTACAAGGTTGCTTCTCGTTTCGAACGCGCGTCGAGGCCTAACGAGAGAAATGGATCGATGAATGGATGCACTGAGCGTCCCCTTTGAAAACGGGCGGTGGGTTGCGCCACCAAGCTCTTCTCCTTATTTTGCCGAATGTCTCACCTATATATCCCATTATCATTTTTTTAGACAAAAAATTTCCTTCATCAAACTTTCTGACCTATTATTGGGAACTTTGTTTTTGTGCGCCTCCGTTGTTTGTGGTCTCCCTACTTTTCTGCCATCAAACCTCCAACCTACTTTTACTAACCTCTGTTGCAGACATGTTTACTTTCTCCTTGCTATATCCCTAAACCTAAGGGCTTCAAGGAGGCCAGCGGACCCAAAACCGACTGCCGGGTAGATATCTTCACATTCTAATAAAAACATGTTGCATCGTTTCCCTAGCTTTACTGCAGAAATCACGTGTTTCTTCTTCCTTGGTGGCGCTACCACCAAGGAAGAAATGATTTATTGGCATCCCCTTTGAAACGGGGCGGTGACAAATAGTCACCTATAGCCAGCTTGAGGTAATCAGCTATGCTATACATGCTTTTCATTCTAGCATTTTTGTATACGTCTTCTTAGTCTTTTTTTTCTCTTCCTCAAAACTTCTATATCTATCTTGTACCGCTTCTACGCCTGTAACGGATCCGGTCGTATCAATCTTTTCCCTGCTTTTTTCCCCACCCACCTATTTTCCAAACGTGTCTTGCTTATCTCGACTGTTGGCGCTGAGTCGTGCTCCCTCAAGGGCTGCAGAAGATAGCGCCAACCTTTCCTTTCTCAAACAGAACCACTTCTCTCTCGTCTGCTGACCGGTTGATGCTTACGTCCACTTTAAATCCAAGCGCTTCTGGAAGGTGTACGTTATATCCGGGTCTCACTGGGTCCCTTCGCATTCGATTAGGATGTGCTGAGTGGTCTCCGGACTTTGGCTGCTGCATACACATGCCTCATCTAGTTCCGAATATTTGCTCTGGTATGTTTTGGTCCTTAGGCAACCGGCTCGAGCCTCAAATAGCAAGGCACTGCCCTTTGTGTTATCGTACAGATTTTCCATTCTAATTTCTTTCTTCTCATTCTTATAAATCTCCATTGTCCTTTTTGTTTCCATTCTTTGCATCTAATTCACGGTCTCTATTTCTCTCACTTTCTTTCTGATGACTCCTGGTTGTCTATTTACAGTTTCGATTATCCTGTACTTGGTTGCCAACTTCCTTGACCTCTTCCTCCATTCTGTGTCCACGCTTTTCATGTAGAGATACTTGTGCACTTTAGTCGCCCATTTATTTTCATCCATGTTCCTGAGCCTTTCTTAAAAACAAATTTTGCTCTGCGCTCCTCTGACTTCAAAATAAGAGGCCCAACCCATGTCACCCTGCAATGCCTCATTTGTAGTTTTACAATGGGCTCCCAAAGCCAAACGGCCTGGTTAACTTCTAACCCCGACAAGATATCCGATTTTAAGCATAGAATGGCATTCGCGAACGTTAGCGCTGGCACCATTACTCCTTTCCAGATTCCACGCACCACCTCATACTTATTGTGGCCCCACAGTGCTCTGTGTTTCATTATTGCTGCATTCCGCTTCTCTTTTATTTTCAGATTATCTTGGTGGTTGCTTGAGTAATTCTTTCCTTCGATCGTTTGTGTGTATGCCGAGGTACTTATATTGCTTGACTATAGGTATGATTTGCCGTTGAATTGACATCACGTAATTACTCGCATCTTCATTGAAGATCATAATTCCCGATATCTCTGCGCTAAACTTAAGACCTAGATTTGTCGCTGCGTTGCCACAGATAATAGAGAGACAATAGAAAGCTCTCTATTCGGAAGTGTCGTCTGTAAATATCTTGCATTTCTTGCAAGTGTCTGTAAATCTCTTGCAAGATGATGATGATGATAATTCAATGGCATCCCCTTTGAAGCGGGGCGGTGACAAATGGTCACCTAGCCTGCTTGATTTCATCATATATACTATACATAATGCAAGAACATACATGCAAGATGATGTAGCTTTCCCCTTTGTATCGGGGGGGGGGGGGGGGGGCGCAAGTTTTCTAACTCCGGGGGATGGCAGCGCCACCTGTCGACAAGTCGGGAGGTAGGCGCGACGGCATATGTCCTCTGAGATCGGGAGATCTCGGAGGCCATGGTCGACAGCTTGTATTTATTTCGCTGCGCATCGCAGACAGAGAAAGTACTACGCGCTCCGGGCTTTCATTGCGCTGCCCTTGCACTTTCCGGACGCGCACGCAAAGTTTGGCGAATAGATAGTCACTTAGGTGTACTATCTATGCGAAATTTAAACCGTTACGAAATAGTGTCCAACGCGTAAACTACGCTATCACGCAATACTAAAACTCGCTTTCTGCAAAGTTCGTTTTCAGAATGGTAACGCTATTTCCCTTAACCCCACTATTGCGCCAGCGTTAAACTAAAGCTGTCTCTGTCCGCGCAGGGGATTTTGTATGGATGATGATAAAGATGATACTGGACGGATAGCCCTTGAGCGTTCCTGCCCCTCCCTGAATAGAGAAGAAACATAATCCGAATGTGTGTACCCTTGGCTGCCAGGCGGGAGCGAGCCTGCGTCTTCCCCGCTGGCCGCAGCCGATCCGTTTGCGAGAGAGAATGGCCGATCGATCAGGCGCCTGTCACGGGTCCCCAACGGCAAGAGCCCGCACCGCGCCACGGGACGGGTCCGTGCCCTCTTGTACGCGCAGTTCTGTGCAAGTGCAGCTCCGCCTCTACCGGCACCCTGTTCTGCCCGCACCCTCACGTACGCGAGTAACCACAGCGCGTTTGATCAGCCTTTCAACAGGCTTAAGGCTATCGGTACGCTTCTCTGGTTCAGAGCAATTCCCGATCGTGTCCCTTGTTACACAACAGCCACGAATTTTGCGAATGCGGTGCGAACGAGCAAGTCTCGAGTATATATATAGCGTGCGCTTGCAAATACTTGGCGACACTTTCAGTCGGTGGTGCAACTAGCGTTTCTGCCAACCAGCAGTGCTGCTGATTTGTACTACTTGCAGTACGGCTATGGCAAGCCCATGCAGATCAGGCGCGCCGTTGACTGCAAATGTAATTATTTTTCAAATACGTAAGCATTTTTATGCCTACCCAACGAGGAAACCCGTCCGTCCGCCTGTCACGTAAGACGAATCGCTATTGGGGACGAGCTCCACCACTGGAAAAGCTGGCGCCACAGTCGGCGTGACGTGGTATGAGGGATCACGTGGGCACAGCGGCCGCGTCGTCTGCTTCGGAAGCGCCGAAGCGAGCTGAAAACGAGAGTTTAGTCCCACATGCGCTGCTGCTCTGATTAAGTGGGGATGTTTTCCCGCTTCGGGTGCCTGCTTGACAGCACTTGAAAACACTATAATAGGTAGTGGCTGCCTTTGAAGGCGTCCGACATGGCAGGCTATTGCTCGGTACCGCAGTGCCGGACGCGTACGGAGCCCAGTGGCAGCCTTCACACGTACCCGCAGGCCAAGAAGCTGCGTGTAGCTGGGATTGCGAAACTTGGAAGCGGCAAGCAGCCATCGGTTACAACTCGGGTGTGTAGCAAGCACTTTCGCGAGGAAGATTTCTGCTACGGCGTTGGGTCTGCGATGTTCGGTGAGTAGCAGAAAGCGCGTACATATAGAAGGTCGCCCGCGCGCGCTGCCCGGTTAATGTCATGAAGATTTGGTCTGTGAACTTGTTGATGCTAGATACTGGCAAGTTCACCAGAATGGAAAGGGAACGGTAAGAAGCACATTAAAAAAAGGCATAGCATATAGGCTCATATTTGTGTTAGCACCAAACAGTGAATGTACTGGATTAACAAAAAGAATCAGCGAGAAATTCCTCTCTGAGACGACCGATAAACATACAATGTGACGCAACTTGAAATAACGATATTGAAGCGTCCAAGAATTTAAAAAAAAAAAA
Organism: Dermacentor silvarum; assembly: GCF_013339745.2. Classification (NCBI taxonomy): domain Eukaryota; kingdom Metazoa; phylum Arthropoda; class Arachnida; order Ixodida; family Ixodidae; genus Dermacentor; species Dermacentor silvarum. The sequence continues at coordinate 13,671,728 of NC_051154.1, read as the reverse complement.
GACTGAATCGTTGCAATGCCACATTACGAGTTGCCGTATAGCGTTGAAGTCCCTAGTTATAACGAACTTATTTTTGAACAGCTCTGATAGCATCCACGCAACAATGGTTGCTTGTGTACTGTCAAATGTTCATATGTTGCGTCCTGAAGCTCACGGCACGGTGTGAAAATGCGCTCGCAGCGAAAGCGAAACATTGTGCGCTGACATGCATGCAGACGGGCAGTCGGTCGCTGCGAAGCCGTGCGATCGCTGCATTGAGGCTTCATTCTGTTATACTCCTTTTGGTTATACGGACAGCGCATTATAAGAACATATTTGACATAGTCTAATCCCAGCGATTGCCTACCTTTCACGCAAGAAGCTGGTTCGGGAGTCTCCATCGCGTCGACCGCGCGTAATGGGCGTTCACTGTACGTATTCGGTAAAGGGATAGCGCCTGTAAACTATTCTACGCTTTCTGTTTGCCCAAGATTATTATTTTGACAGTAAGAAACTGCCCTCGTTTGGAGAGTACTTACAGAAATGGCCAGGAGGACTCCCGCGTGGTGTTTTTATTGAGCGCCGACAGCCAAACCTATGAGAAGCGCGCGACGTTATCCCTCATACTGTATATACGCAAGCGAGGCGCTTCCGACAGATAGCGACTGCGTAAGTCCTCGCCCCCAATATAGAAATTAATGTATAGAACAATAATTTCGAAAGCAAAAACGTTGGCGGTGGCTTGTTTCGAAGCTACGATCCCCCGCTCAGAATCCGAGTGTCTTACCCACTGGGCTATAAATACCCACGCTTGCAGAAAGTGAATATATCTGAACCATATATGAATGTGTTGTATACCGGCGGTATGAAAAACAAATGTCAAAGGAGAGCACTTTCTATGAAGGCTTTGTTGAAAGATTTGGTGATGGTGGAACAAAAGCCATCTCTATGGCCACATGAAACGCCGACTTGTAGCATTGTAGACAGGAAAATTCCGATTTTGCGAAATTTTAATGTCAAACACGCCACATCCCCGATGCGTTGCGGTAGTCGCGGGATGCGCCTTCAGTTGTTCCTTCACCGACCGAAATTCCACCGATCTCTGAGAGCTCATGCGCTTCACGTCGCACAACATGGACAGATAAGTAGTCAATGAGGTGATAAGGAGTGATGAGGTTTTATCACTATATGGGTTTCATCGCTGCTGAAAATGGTTTGACGAGGATGGATAAGGATCTAGAGAGCGATAGGGCTTATAATGGTCGGAGTAATTCTGATAAGAGTAATAAACACCGATAAGGGTCGGATCAAATCCGATAAGGTTGAGAGGGACCAATTAGAGTAGATAAGGGTCGGATCATGTCCGATAAGGGTTGATAAGGGTCTGATCTAGATCGATAAGGTTGATAACGCCGATAAGGGTTGATAAGTGTTTATACTGGTCGGATCAAGTTTGAAAACATTGATAATGGCAGGGGCTGCTTGGAGATAAGCAAGTGGCACAATGCTTATGCATACTTAGACAACCCCCAGAGGAATTTCTGCGTTAATTTTCCCCCTTGGCTTAAATGGCTGTATGCGCTTGTCTCTATATAGTGGAAGCGATAAAGTGATACTTTCCTGATGAATGTGTTCATCACAGAATTCAGACCGTGCTCTGTCGATCTATTGAGAACCCTGATACCCTCGTCCCCTCGGAGGGTTGTTCTTTGAACATCTGCTGGCATTCTTTGCTGTTCTGCTTGTTCACGTATGTGCCGTGTTTAGATATGAAAGAGAGTGTACGTGTGCTTAGTAACACCTCGTTAGAGGGAACCATCGGTGGCCAGGAGAAGCTGCTTCAGTGCGCGATTTATAATGCTGATGCAGTCTCCTAAGAATTCCACAAAATGACTCATTGAACGACAGCAGGACTGTATCAACGCTTGCTTTCCGCGCTGTTGTTTCAGCGCTGGTTGTCCATACGATAGAGCTACTGAAGTGATTGAGGCCTCATAGACGCTGCCTTTGTGTAAAGATGGGACTGTAATTGTCGCATGCAGAATATCTTGGATGTGGTTGCGAACTCTGCAGAACATTGAAAATGTTGCTCAAACAAAACATTGGTGACGTATACAATTCCCCGTCAGTTTTATCTCGGTGTAGGTTGTCAGGACCGTGAGGAGCGCATTTGCTGCACCGTGATGGGGTATCTGGATGTAATCGTCAGTCTCTTCACGCGTGCGTGCGTCTGTTAAGAAACTGTTGTCAAAAAAAAATGTCGCAGTTTCGCCCGAAAGGCGAAGCATCAGTTGCGATAGCAAATTAGTAGAGAGCTATTCGGAGTAGGGATAGTAGTTTTATCGGCTGCATAAACTAGGACACATTCACTTACTAACTGAATTAACAAGCGTGGTGTCAGCGCGCACAAGCACACATGAATAGATCACACTCGATGACCGCAGATAACCACTGTCAAAACGCTAGCAGCAAGCGCAGCCGCCGCAGCGAGCGAAGGTTCGTGCGGTCTATCGCTTCAACGGAAACTGATCGGCCGAATGCACAGCGCATACAAAGGTCAGAGCCGCTAAAAAGAATTATGCGTTGGCAAACAGATAATGACATATTTGTGTCCAGTTTAGCTCGGCATGCGCCTCCGTATTGGTGACGTGCTTTTGACCTATATAGCTTCGTGGCTTCTTGTACGCTATATAGTGTCAGCGAGAGCGCGATTCTGACCAATCGCGCTAGGACAAGCGAACCTTCCCGAACGCGTCATAAGATCGCACCCCAGGTCTTGTTCCTCAAACTTTGAAAATGGCTTCGCAATCCGTACGCGTGACAGTGTACGGGCGTATCAGATGACGTTCTTATGTTCTCGTGTACTGAGGTCATCCAAGGCTGCTTGCGCGGTCACAGGAGGGGATCATTTTTTTTTTTTTTTTTAGGGTTGTTTCTCCAATTTACGTATAATTTTTTGAGTAGATAGCTGGGAAGGGTCTGGTCTTAAATAGCGTTTCGGGCCACTGCCTCTAAGTTTCACGAGAAAGCAACGAGGTGTCTATCATTAGTCTTACTTGGTCGATGCGCAGCTGATCACTTTCATAAAGCATGAAAGGCTGGCATAAGCCGCCACGGGACTTTGAACAGTCCCTTTCGCAGGACGTGTGTTTGGAACTATGTAAAAGAAGTATAGTAAATTAATAATTCAAAACTTGGTTCATTTTCAACGAGTAGCCATTGAACAACCTCATTTGTACTCCGCTAAGTTCTTGAAAAACACTTGTATTTGTTTTAAGCAATAATAAAGCTTTGTTGTTGTTGTTGTTGTTATTTCGACTCAACTTCTTCAATATCGACAACGAATGAAATGAATGCAATTAATCGTTCAATTCCAGCTTGGCTTTTAGCAATGTTTAGACGGCTTTCACATGGACAAGGGTGGGAAGAGAAGCTTATAAGCATGGATTACGCATTTCACTATGCAAAAGCTTTACGTCAAAGCACGCTATGCCTAGCAGAAAATACTAATATATATATTAGTTGTTGTTGTTGTTGTTATTTCGACTCAACTTCTTCAATATCGACAACGAATGAAATGAATGCAATTAATCGTTCAATTCCAGCTTGGCTTTTAGCAATGTTTAGACGGCTTTCACATGGACAAGGGTGGGAAGAGAAGCTTATAAGCATGGATTACGCATTTCACTATGCAAAAGCTTTACGTCAAAGCACGCTATGCCTAGCAGAAAATACTAATATATATATATTAGTATTTTCTGCTAGGCATATCGTGCTTTGAAGTAAACGCACCATATATGGTGCGTTACCGCATGGAAACCCCCCCCCCCCAAAAAAAAAAAAAAAAAAAAAAACACGGGCGTGCTTGTAGGGCTTTTTAAACATAACTGTTTGCATTACATAGTATAGGGGGTGATCACTAATACGATTTACGAATTTGTAAAACTTGGCTGTTGGAGATAACATAATTCTAAACCTCGAGCTGGATGATTATTCAGAGATGCGGACATTATTGCACGAGAACTCGAAACACATGCCGCCACGGTACCCATCACCTCCACCCAACGTCAAGGTGTTTATTGACAGGATTGAGAGTCGAACTCGGTGCGGCAGTCAGAACCCTGCGGGCAGTAAAAGCGCTGGTGCGCCTGACTGACCGGCACTTCTTCTTCGTCGTATTTCATACGCCGGAGATGCGCCGGGCTAACCGGCGTTTCTTCTTCGTTACAAGCTAATGAACACAAACGTTCACTAATTAACTTCTGAATTAAATACTTTGCGGCTCATATTGCAAAATACGAATTGTAGCCGGTGAGTTTGCAAGGAGTATCCACTTGGAATGAATTTACAGAATGACACCAGTTTGGAGATATGCGCCATCAAACACGCCGTAAAAATGTGCTGTTCCACTTACTTTTTTATCAAAACACTCCTTTATGCATTGAAGCACAAAAGTAACTAAAACGCCGATGTATTTCGTCCCACATTTCGGGAAATAATGTCTCGAAACTGGTGTCATCCTGGAGGTTCAATTCAAGTGAATACGTCTTGCTAACTCACCGGCTACAATTCGTAAATTTCAATATGTGTCGTAAGGTAATTAAGTTAATTAGTGAATTTGTGTTAATTAGTTGAACACGTGTTTCGATTTCTCGTGGTAGTAATGTCCGCTTTTTCGAATAATCCAGATCGAGGACAAGACATATGCTGTCTCCCTCAGGCGATCTTTAAAAATTCTGGAAGACTTACCCCGGGCAACTCGCTTTCTCGGAGAACGCATCTGTTTATTCGCGACTCCCTCGCTCTACGCGAACAGCGTGGTTTTCGTCTTGCTAGTCGCTTCGAGTCTTCGTAAACGAGTGACGTCAGTTGCAGTGTGCCGATAAACATGTGGGAACGCTCATCAAATATAGGGGTACGCAGCTTATGCGCGGCATTCGCTATATATACACGTATATTGCGACCGCCGAAGAAGCGCGTGCCGAAACAATGGCCACTCTTGTGTGGCCAGCCGCCGCGTAGTGTTTACACTCGGGTTATCTTCTTTGTCTCGCGACGCTGCCTGGCTGCGTTGAACGACGTGTTTTTCCCTCTCCACTTGTGACGCAGCGGTGCCACCGATAGGCCGCGTCTTCCCGGTCAGGATTCGAAGCGTTAATTGTTTTTCTAACGGCCTCGCATTCTTCTTAGGGAAGCGCCAGCAGAAAGCTTGGTGTATATACGGCTTCGTAAATGGCTCCGAAAGTGTTCTAACTAAAGGTGGCCTTGCTGTTAGGGGAATTTGGCCACCATGCGAAGGAATTAGACGAAAGCCAGATTGTCGGCCACGTAAAGATTCTTTGAAATAGTCCGGCCGTCTATATGTAGCGGCAGCAACGAACCGATACGCTGCTGAACGACGGCATTGGTTCGCGAAACCTCCATTAGCTGCAGCTGCCATAGCGTGCGCCTGCATTATAGCTGTTGCATCTGATGTGCAGCCAGCGATGTTCAGCGATGCGAGTTTTTATCGAGTCCCCGCCTTAATAGTTTCACTCAGCTTGCCAGTGCACGTTTCCTGGAAAGCGGCGCACTTTGCGGAAATGCGCTGGACTTAGGCTGAACTTGACAGGCGACACCGGGCCGTCGTTAGCGCGAACCAGTTTGTATATTCGCATCATTGCACGGTTTATAGTTGGAGGCTGCGGTTCGTTAAACAGAGCGATCTTTACGCCGAATAGTAATAATAATAATATCATTTTTGAATTTTCTATGCTTCCCAGAATTTACCTTTGATTCACCGTAAAAGCGATTACCGTAGAAAAATCCCATGGAAAGAAGCACTAATTAGTGTTGTATAACTGCATGCGCATCGACATTTCTCTGCGCTACCGAGGCGTTGATACGCAAGAGTTGCGGTCACTGGCAGAACATTTCCGACAATTACGACGAAATATGTGTGCATAATAAAGCGACAGTGACGGCCGTTATCTTAGTGCACAGCTCGTGAGCGCGAATTAGGCGGGCATTGCCGCTGGCTGGCTACTCTCGGCAGAGGCCTCTGAGAAACCGCGCAGGTCCCCACGACGCGCAAACAAGCGTCCCAGACGGCGTTTGCTGTCCACTTTCCGCAGGCAGCAAGAAGCTCGCAGAGGCTCGCCTGAGGCACGCACTGATGTGAGACGGAAACATTAGGGAGCCAGGCGTGAAGCGTATAGACCGGTTTTTTGGCGGACTTGTTTGTTCTTGCATGTGGGCTCCCGCGTGCCCGAGCTCTCGGCGTGCTTGCGCCGTGCAGGCGTCGGAAACGAGTGTTCACTCCGGATAACTGGTGCGCAACATGTTGCTAACTTGTTCTGACGACTTTGGCACGCAGAAATGTTTCTCCAGTGGAGCAGGTTTACATTGAGTGGAAGTGCTCTCGGAAGCCTTCGCGAGTTGTTCCGCGCCTTGCGTTTGCCGACCGCCATTTGATGGTTCTTTCCCAGTTCACTCTGATCAATACGTGTGAATCGACAAACAGCCCGAGAACCGAGTCTCACGCTGTGCTATCTCTCCAGCTTTTTCTTTCTTTCTTTTTTTTTCGTAATCTTCAGTTATGTCGTGGAGGAGGCTGCCTTCGCTTCTTGCAGAGCATGCAACACACTCCCTGTCAGTGACAGGCGTATATGCGAACTTGAACATCGAAAGCGTGCGTAGCCCGTGACGCCTGCCTCAGAATAGCGCAGCGGCGCTCGCTTCAAGGATTTTTCTTGTGCGCCACTTGCTGTATCCAGGAGTGGGGTGAGAAGCCAGTCAAGCTGTCTCTTCAGCTTCTTTCCTCTCCTTCATCGGTTGATAGGAATAAATTGTACCATGTTGTGTTGTGCACATTGCAATTGAAGTATAGTCTGTAAGCATTGCCAGTGAATCAAAAACCGAAATGATATTTATCAAGATTTATTTTGGCAGAAAAGTGTTCCACATCTGCGTATACACTGCGATATGCACCGGCCCAGTATTGACATTTCGCATTCGGACACAGTTTACTGTGCATGCCAGTCAGCGTAAAGGTGTTTTGCAGCCTTCAGTTTTCGCCTTGTCTTGCGTTTCTGTCGCCTGTGGGTTTGGATACGTTCGACTGCAAGTTTTATTGAGCCTTATAAGTGAGTGGCATATCCTCGCGGTTTCAGCTCACTCGCTGGTCTTTATAGGTGTCGTCCCTCGGGAAAGTATATCTATATAGAATTTTTTTTTTTCATTCAGACCGTTGCCTAGACTAACGCTATTTTTTTTTCGCGGATTCCGTGTCCGAACACGTTTGTCGGCACACGTACAGATATAAGTTTAACCCGGCGCGGTGGTGTAGTGACTTGGGCGTCTAAGCCCGAGGTGGCGGGATCGAATCCCTGCCGTGGCGGCCGCATTTCGAATTTCGATAGGGTCGAAATGCAAAAGCTCCCGTGTACCGTCCATTGCATTAGGTGCACGTTAAAGAACCCCAGGTGGTCAAAATCAATCCGGTGTCTCCCACTACGGCGTGCCTCGTAATCGTATCGTGGTTTTAGCGCGTAAAGCCGCATAACTTGATTAATCTTAGATATGGCTAGGTTCGCGCCGTGTTACATGTATATAGTGCTTGCTGGAAAACAAACACACGTTATTCTCTACGTCGCACAGTGCTTTTGCCACCGCGGCTATATGGCCCTTCGCGTAAATTACCGAGGCAGCGTATCTCCATCACACCTCGGCGCGGCGCAGTTTCGTTGGGTCCACTGAAAGAACACGAGGGTACGACGCCCTGTTTGCTAATCTGTGCGCCCGAACCGCGCCGCCGAGCCGGCTTATCGGGAGTGTTTTCCCATCGCACCGTCGTCGGGGGGTGGGTTTGTGTGCGCTGCGGTTGACGCACTCTCGCATGACGTTCAATTCTCGAGGCTCTCGTTTCCTATATCCTGCTTTGGCGCTGACGTTCAGCCGAGGCCAGCAAGCATATAAACCATGTGTCCCTCGTATACTTGTGCCAAAATTTAAAAATATGCCGCGTAGCTGCACAAAAAAAAAAAAAGGTAATAACCGAGTTAATAATGTTGGTTGCCGTCGCTTGGAGCAAGTCAAGACTATTTTTTTTTTGTATTTCGCATAATTACGTAATTAGATATTTAGTAAATATTATATTCGGCCGCAAAAGTGTCAATGAGGAAATTGTAGGCCATCCTGAAAAAACTCCCGATCCAGCTTTCTATTGCTCAATACGTGCCACATAAAAGTTTTTTTTCCAAGCCTGAAAGAAGGCCCGCGAAATGCGGAAAAGTGCTGCGATGGTCTGCAATTTTCTGATGGACGCTTTTATTGTGAATATAATGTTTGAGAAGTTGATTAATTAATAATTATGTAATTAGGCGAAATGCAGAAAATAGTCACGTAATAACCCCAGAAAGAAGTCTGGCTTGCTCCAAGCGATGGCAGACAACGTAAAGTTACCATGGTTCTGTCCAGCAACGTGGCACATGCTTTTTTTTTTTTTTTTTGCGAGTTATTTAGCTAGGACACATTGTATATGTCCCAACGAAATCAACTCGTTTTAATGGTAAAACAGTAGTACACCGACAAATACCATGTTAATTTCAGTTAACAATCACGATGAACCTTACAGAGATAAATGTGTTCATCACCGAGGTGCACGAAGTGTCTTTTTAGTTTTGCATATTACAGGGTGTTTCAGCGAACACTTTCAAAAAATCCTAAAGGTAGGTTTTTCGAGAAAAATAGGAATTCTCTTAAGGAGCAAGCTTTCAGGTTCGGCGGACGTCAGAAATTATGAGAAACATGCGAATTACATAGTTAATTAACTAAAATTGGCTAACGAACTTTTTAATTAGCGACGTTTGGCGGTTATTGCCAATGGCGAATTTGTGGCCACTGAGACAACGATGCCGTATCAGTTTTTAAAGCAAAGAAAAAGTCACTCTGTAAAGCCCTGCAGCCCGTGAAAATCAAGTATTTTTTGCCGCATGAAACCGAAACGCGGCGAACTTGGCGTGCCGGAAATCTAGCGCAAACGCAACGTCCGCTGATGACGTGTTGCATTGATTGCGGCGCCCAATTCGAGATGTCTGTGGTGATTCCCCAGGCTAGGGAGCCTCAACGCTCAGCTTAGACCCCGGCTGGCGTTATTTTTTCTTTCGTTGGTAGGCGCAAGAAAGAGGCTAGCCATCGCCAACTACGCAGTTGTCGATTTTAAGATGCTGTTGGGCTCTGGCCTGGTGCTCTGCCAGTGCAGTTTTCCTCCGGAAGCAGTCCTCTAATTTCCATTCACATTACGCTAGCTTCGTTGAAAGAATAAAGCCTCGCTTTTGTGACAATGCAGAGTTTTTTTCAGCGGTGCTGATATTGTGACAGGAGTTATTTTTACGTGGTGTGGGCTTGACAGCTAAAATAAACGAGGGATCCGTAGCTGCAAACTTCTTGGCATGGTAGCGCGACGTTGTTTCGTGCCAGCTACCCTCCCATTTGTTGTAAGTGCTGGCCTAGGATTAGGAAATATTGACTTCATACTATGCTTAGCAGTTTTGAGTAATGTAACAAACATTAATGAACAAATATAGTTTATTTCAATCTTTCATTTGGTTGTAGGCCTATTCGGACACTCCACGAGAGTAATATCATTTTGGACGACAACACAGAATATTTACATGATGTGCTCAAATTGTTTTCCGTTCATTGCGATGTACAGACGAAGGCGCTCTTTCATGGAGTTCACAGTAGATAAAAGCATCTGTCTGGAAATGTTGTCGAGGGAGATTCTCACACGTTGCTTCATATCCTCGATGTTGGCTGGTTCCGTCTTGAAAACCTCATTTTTAACATATCCCCAGACAAAGAAGTTCAAGGGTGACAAATCGGGTGACCTAGGCGGCCAGGGTGGCCTTCCACCACGTCCAATCCACTGGTTGGGAAAGGACTCGTCAATGAATTTACGAGCCGGTGAAGAAAAATGCGGCGGGCTCCGTCGTGCTGGAACCACATTTTTTTTCAGCGCAGCCAGTGGTAACTCTGAGGCAAACTCGGATACGACGCCCTTTAAAACGCACTCTGTGTACTTTTTTCCAGTAAGGTTTCTGTCGATGAAGTAAGGACGAACAATACGGCCGTTATGAATGCCGCACCATACGTTCACTGACCACCTCCTGGTGCTTATGCTCACGAAGCCAGTGGGGATTCTGATCGACCCAATAATGTACGTTGTGCAAATTGACATTCGAATCCCTACAAAATTGGGCCTCGTCGGTTCAAAGCACTCTGTTTAGAAATTCTGGATCTTCGTCGCATTGAATAAGGCACCAGTTGCAAAAATCGAGCCGTTTTTGAAAGTCGCTTGGTGTGAGCTCTTGGTGAAGACACACATGATATGGGTGGTAGCTGTGTCTTGAAAGTGACCTCCAAACTGAAGCTGGGCTCGCTCCATATGCGCTGGCAATTTCCCTGACGCTTGCTTCTGGCCTGACAGCGACGTATGCCAGTACATCGCTGTCAAAATCATCGGTTGCACTGGCTGGTCGCTTCCTTTTCTGTGCATGGACTGATCCAGTGGTCCTAAACCGATTAAATATCGATACAAAAGTGGGGCGAGCTTGCACACGACAGCCAGGATGTTGGGCAGCACACAGCATCGATGCCAGCTCCGCGTCCTTTTGCGCGCTCACATAAGCCAACGCAATGTCCACTTCCTCGGTAACGGAGTACTGGAGTTGCGCTGGCGCGGCCATTTGCACAATATTAACGCTGCGGCGTTGAAACCTTGATCCTCAAATGGACTGGTAATGCAATGGTAGTGCTATGGTAGTGCAATGGTAATCCAGTGGTAATGCAATGGCTATGTCGCACGCGAACCCCGACAACACGCACTTTATCGGGAAACGTCAACGCGTTTGTAAAGCTGGCGCTACAAGCCACAAGAACTAACAGCATATGCAGCCACTGCCGCGAACGTCCTCCTTGCTCCGCAAACGAACCTTTCCTTTGTCTCATGCGCTTCCTAACACGCAGCGATTATAAAAGAACAGCAGATGAACCTAACGAGTAAATGTACGGATGGCGACGCCTTACATCTAGCTCGTCAGGTAGTGACGTCAGAAGTGGTCGAGACAAAGAAAAAAAAAAAAAAAAAAGCAAACCTGTCGGCAACGCCTACCAGGGCTCCCAAAGCGGGTGATCGTGTAGTTGGCGACGGCTAGCCTCTTTCTTGCCCCTACCAACGAAAGAAAAGATAACGCCAGCCGTGGTCTAAGCTGAGCGTTGAGGCTCCCTCGCCTGGGGAATCACCACAGACATTTCGAATTGGGCGCCGCAGTCACCGCAACACGTCATCAGCGGACGTTACGTTTGCACTAGATTTCCGGCGCACCATGTTCGCCGCGTTTCGGTTTCATGCGGGAAAAAATACTTGATTTTCGCGGGCTGCAGGGCTTTACAGAGTTACTTTTTCTTTGCTTTAAAAACTTAAACGGCATCGTCGTCCCCGTAGCTACAAACTCGCCATTAGCAATAACCGCCAAACGTCGCTAAATAAAAAGTTCGTTAGACAATTTTAGTTAATTAACCATGTAATTCGCATGTTTCTCGTGTAATTTCTGACATCCGCTGAACCTGAAAGCTTGCTCCTTAAGAGAATTCCTATTTTTCTCAAAAAACCTACTTTTAGGATTTTTTGAAAGTGTTCGCTGAAACACCCTGTATATATAGTATACCCGACCTTTATTGTTCTGAAGGTTTATCCTTGCTTGTTTTTTAAATGTTTACTTGTGTGCACGTAATGAAATATTCCGTAGTTATGGTGCCGCTTCTCTCGCAGACTTGGACACCTTGTCGCCGGCGTGCGCGCGTTTCTTCAACGCATCGTGTATACGCGGGCGATCATTTTAAAATTTTACGCAATTTCTAAAAATAGCCTGTTGCAGATAACGTAATTCTAGTCCTTGAGCTCGGTTATTCAGAGAGAGGCGGGCATTACTTGCTCGAGAAATCGAAGCACATTTTAAACTAATGAAGCACAAATTCACTAATTAACTACGTTGCGGCACATATAGCAAATTACGAATTCTAGCCGGTGAGTTTGCAAGGAGAGTATCTACTTGGAATGCATTTCACGAATGACACCAGTTTGGAGATATGCGCCATCAAACTCGCCCTAAAAACGCATTGCTGCGCCGCTTACTTTTTAAAGAAAACGCTCTTTTGTGCAATTAAGCACGAAAGTAACTGGAACGCCCATGCATTTCGTCCCACACTTCGGGAAATAATATCTCGAAACTGGTGTCATCCCGGTGATGCACTTCAAGTGTCTTGCAATTTCACCGGCTACAATACGTAAACTGCAATATGTGCCGTAGTGTAATTAATTAGGAAGTTAATTTGTGAATTTTTGTTAATTAGTTGAATGTGTGTTTCGATTTCTCGTGCCAATGTCTGCCTCTTCGAATAAACCAGCTCAAGGACAAAAATTATGCTATCTGCCTCTAGCGATTTTTAAACATTTCCTAAAACTTAAAAATGATCACCCCGTATACTGCGGGCTCAGTTCTTGCGTTGGAATCTGGGAGCCCGTGATGTTTATGCAGAGAGGACGTTAAAATACCGCTGAATTGGCGTCCATAAAACGCCTATATCATGTGTTCTTTTTTAGACATGAGCAGAATGTTTTTTAAATCGCCTTTGGCAGTTAGCGCAATTCTAAATTTTACTTATTCAGTTGGATGCTCATTACTTACGGCACATATTGAGATGTGTGTTGTATATAACCGGTGAGTTTGCAAGGCGTATCCACTTGGAACCAATTCTGAGGATGACAGCTGTTTCAAGATATTAATTCCCAAGCTGTGCGACGAATACACTGCCGTTCCAATTATTTTTGTGTAAAAAAAAAAAAAAAGTAAGTGGCACAACAGTGCATTCTTAGCTCAAGTTTGACGGCGCACATCTCGAAACTGTTTTCATCCTCAGAATCCGTTCCAAATGGATATGCCTTGCAGCAAACTCACCGCGGGTTCAATTCTTAAATTGCAATACGTGCCGTAAAGTAATCAGTTAAAAACCTAATTATCGAAATTTTGTTATTTGTCAATTATGCGTTTTAATTTATTGCGCAAGCAATGTATGCCTCTTTGAGAAGCTGCGTAGACTCGTAACTTCTGTTCTCAGAGACCCACCGGCGTTGCGAATGGTCGTGCATGTTCATGGGTATACCCGCCAGCTGGTGTGTTGGGATTCGTCAGGTACCAGCGAGGTTAAAGAAGCCGTGGAATAGGGTATATACTTACTATAAACAGGCATTTCCTCCAGGTCTGTTGTATCGATTCCACAGGTGACGCAGTTTGGTTGCTAATTGGTTGGTGCTAATTGGGCAACATTATATATACGTGGTCGACACGCTCAGCGTGTCGTCCACCTGGATTTGTCCTGTCTTGCATATATTTGTATATATTGTCGTAACGAATTTTTTGAGCCCATTTGACGAATGCAGTTTCGTGCACCAGTTCTCTCTCTCTTTCTTTAGCGAATTGCTCGTTGGCTACAGTTGAATTTAACAAAGTACTAATGCCCGCATTGTGGGCTTGGTTTATGCGTTTCCTGTTCGCGCGAGCTGTGTAGCGCTGTCACCAGAAACATGAACACTTGACCGATAAGGCTGCTTCAGCACTCGATGTGCTGCGTGCGTCGCGCAGTGGGTTCTTATATATTTTACTTGTTTGTGTCGTGGAAATTGGACTCTGCGATCAGTAGACGACAGTTCCCCAAAATGCGGTGCACGTTTATATGTATACCCATGGATGTATTCTTTTTTCATGCCTCCGAGCGCATTGCAGCTAGCGCACCTGTCGGAAGCGTGCGATACGCGTACCCTGGCATGTTACAGTGACCTTTGCGAGCGAACTTGTTTTAGCGCTGACAGACGCGTACACACGGACAGTGCGTTCACGACTGTCTGCGCCGAAACAAGTTGAATAACCAAGCCGTCTAAATTACCACCACTCTGATTTTATATGAACGACTGTGACATCTATATGTATATAGCGAATCTTTTCTTATATATATACGCTGCTAAATGCAGTTTTCGTTTGATTTTTATTGCGCAGGAGGCTATACCTCGAGGCTCAGCAAGCCCCGATAATTTTTGTCATTGTATTCGCACCGTTGGCGCGTTCAGTACAAATGCGATGGTTGTACGCGCTCTTGTGACCGTCGAATGTATACACCTGTATACGTGGCGCGCGAGCAGCGCTAATCAATTGCAGCGTGACCCTAATAGTTTCTGTCGGCCGCCTCACAAAGGTTTCGCCGTGGGCCGTTCTTGGCGCAAATACGCCTGGATGTAGCGGCAGGGCGTGCGCGCGGCCAAAGTGGCCCTCGAGTCTGTCGGCATCGAGGTCAATGGGTTTCGCGAGAGCGCTGGCTGTCGCCCTGGCTTCCATCAAAAGCCACGCCGGTCACTCTCTGCGCGGGCGGAAGTGCGCGCGCGCCCTCGACATTCACTGAGGCGCGCGCGCGGCCCAGGGTGGGGCCCCGGGGCTCACGCCATCGCGCCATCAGGGGACTCGTGCGCCGAGGGCGGAAACCGCGCGCACTCTGCACGCTATACCCTCGCAGCGATAACTCTCCCTTCTCGACGCCCGTGTGTATAGCTAACGCGGATGGCCCATATGTCTGGCCAGGAGAGAGAGAAATTACTCTTCATTTTGGTCCGCCATTGAATGGCGCCCGACTCCCTTTTCTTTTTTTCTTCCGAAAATTTTAAGGAGTACATTCTTCGGGGATGTCATTGCGTGTCACATTCCTATGCCTTTAGACGGGCGCCTTCGCTGAGGTCTCGTTGCACCGTTACGTACGAACGACACAGTCGCCGCACCGCTTGATTCCACTTCGATCCCACCCACATAGACGAATTAATGTCATGCGGATTTCTGCAGCGTAGCGTGCGAAATGAGAAATGCAGTGCACATATAATGTATTTCAGTGCGGTCCTGAACTAGCAGCGACGACGAGGAAGTCCGGATACACGAGCTGAAAGACAGAAGGAAGGGAGTGGTTGGCTGCAGAAAGCACAACTCCTCACGTGAACGGCACCGCACAAGATAACACGAAAATGCCGTACATACGTGGCTTCGACGAAACGAAATACGAAGTGTGTCTGCGAGTTTCGTCTTACAATACGGCGTGTCGAAGCGTGACTTGTAGCGTCGACTTTGCACACGTTACTACTCAGCATGCCACGCATTGTGATCTGTCGCCATACATTCTTCGCACCGCGTTGCGTAAAACCCCATCCTACGCGCTTCCAGCCCGCCGGACGCGTTTACCTTGCTCGTTTCGTTGGACTCGCGTTCGCGCGCTGTTTTTCGAAAGATCGGTTAAGCGCCGTTCGTGAGGCTAGTCGATCCAACGAGGAAATGCGGCGTGTCGCAGTCTGTTTCAAAAGCGCTTCTATTCATTTGAGTGCGAAAGATTTCATCAACTTATCAGACCGAACAGCTTTCAGCGTTGGACTGCTTCATGCACAAGCGTCGATCGTCGCGGGCGAACTATCTATATAGTTGTTTTAAGCACATCGCTGATCACTTGTTTTTTTTTTTTTTTTTTTTTGTAATGTTTTCTCGTCGGATTGGACATGTGTTCTATGCAACAGTTTGTGTAAACTTCGGCTCAGTTTGCTACAATACGCTTGAGCGTTTGTATGCGTTGACGTTTCTCTTTTTGTATTTTTTTTTCCTCCATCCGTAATGTTCTGTAGCTGCAAGGGGTCTGTTTTTTTTTTTTTTTTTAATCTCTCCGTCTTGTTGGCCGAGTAACGCCACGTGCCGACAATGTCTACAGCACACCTATTGTACCTCCGTGGTATATAGCATGCGGTTGCACACTAACCCGACTGTTTACAAATGTGAACAACGAAAATGTTGTGGTACGCCGCCGTTACCGCGCGCTGTCGAGACCAGCGCTGCCCCGTGCACGCGACGCCCACGCGTGCGATATGTAATGTATATACGCGGTGGACCTAAACACGACCGCCAGAGCAACCGTTTCCTGTCGCGTTGACCAAGTGATGCGCGTCCCTGTTCTCTGCTTTGCTCATTGCGCACGCGCGTTCCTTCCTGTCTCGCTGGCGCTCGGATCGGTGACCACGCCGGTATACAGTGCGCGCAGCTGCGCCATGCGAGCTGCTTGCGCGCACCTGGTGTTAGGCGAATGGCAGCAAAACTCGCTCCTTTCCTTCTCAGTGCAGCTTTTCGTGTGCCGCCTGAATTTTATGGAATCGCAGGTTTTTTTTTTTTTTCTTTTTTTTTTTTTAGAGCGTAGTACACGGGCTGTGCGAGCACATAAAGGTGCTCTGCAACATGTCGCGCCACGTTATTCTTCTAATGGTCCTCTTTTTATCCAGCTTGATTATTCTTATTATTATTATTTACGTCATAAACATCCCTCCTTGTAATGATTGTGATTTATTAAGACTTGTAAGTTTTCGGAACTATGCGATAATATTTTGCACCCTTAGCCGCAACTGATAGTGTAAAATCGTGTACGTACAAGACGCGATAGACCTTATTAGAGATGAGTATTTCAAATCTCCGATGAAAAAAAAAATTGACCGACGATTACGATACTCCCTAATGCGTAATTTGAGTGCAGCTGTATATACGCGTTTTCATTGCGCGATATATAGGCTGGCGCGGACAATCGGTCTCGTGTGGCACGTTGCAAACGTAGTGAAGAGTGGCGGGCGCGGCTGCCTCGCTAATCTGGAGATCGCGAGGCAGCGTGTGGGTGACGCGTGGGCACGATTCACAGCAGCCGCTGCAGACAGACCTCCCAGACCACGCGCGCTACTCTGGCGCCATCTCGTAGTGATCGTCGCCGCACTAACGCTTTTCTTCTCACACTTTCACCATACTCACCTCCGCTTTCCCCCTCATGTGCTGCACCCTCCTCCTCCTCCGCTTTCCTCCTCGCGTCTTTCATCCCCCGCTGCGCTCCGCGTTCGCTTTCATCTTCGCTGTGCTCGTTCGCTCGGTTACGCCGACGCTTGCCGCAGGAACGGGCGCCTAAGAGCTGCGCTCTAAATGCCCAAATGCTTATAAGGTCAGCACACGTGCATTGGTCAAGCAAAGCAGGGAAACGCGTCAAAAGATACTTTCAAGAATTGAAAACTATAGAGAAATGTGCAAATACGGATATGTAAATTTCATGGCGTAATCGACCAACTAGTTCTTACGAGTCTAGCATAATTTATTGTTCTAGAGGTGACAGAAAGCTGCCCCCAAATTGGCATACTATAGGTACTTCAGTACAAATGCAGGTTCCGACTCCAAACACAGGCCTGAACGTTAGCACGTCCCGAAAATTCCGTATAGAAATCTCCCAGTTCCCCATGTAATTGCACCTAATGTCGCTTCCTAAGCGTGATCCAATCGAAACATCCGACAACCGCTCCTTTTGTAGGCGCCGCTGAGTCGGCGGTTTCCAGAGCCTCAGCGGGAGGCCGGTGATCGGATCCCTCCGCGGACGCGCGGGGCCAAGATGAATCTGTTCTTTCCGACGCACTGTGTGATATTTCCTTTTTTTTCTGCTGGGAGAAGGAGCGCACCGCGTGTACGCTCAAATCACGGAGTCATCGTGTGCTCTCAACCATGGGCGGCCACGGCTCATCGAGCATATGGCGCACCGCCGCTGCTCGGCGCGCTCCTGCTTTATAGGTGAAGTGAATACGTTTCTTTTTTTTTTCTTTGACACGATTGGGTATTTATTTGTATTTTTTTGTATTGTAACTATGGCATTTTGATCCATGCTGTAACAATGAAACCAATAGTTCTGGCCATGCGAAGCATGGCTTATTAATTACGTGGCGTTAAGGATTTCTGTAGTCGTGTGCGCGCGAAACAACTGGAAAGAAAAAAAAAAGAACATTCACCGACGATTACGGTACTCCCTAATGCGAAATTTGAGTGCAGCTCTATACGTGTTTTCATTTTGCGTAATATTGCTGGCGCGGAAAATCTGTCACTTACGGCACGTTGCAAATGGAGCGAAGTGTGGCGCGACTGCCTCGCTAATCTGGCGATCGCCATAGCCAGCGCATGGCTGACGCGTGGGCGCGATTCACAGCCGCCTCCGCCGACAGACCTCCCGGACCTTCCACGCGCGCTACTCTGGTGCCATCTCGTAACCATCGTCGCCGCAGAGCCCGTCTTGCGCGGCACTACACTTCTCACGCTTTCTTCCTCACTCTCTCTTCGCTGTCGCCGTCTTTCATCCCCCGCTGCGCTCCGCATTAGCTCTTTCATCCTTCGCTGTGCTCGTTCGCTCGGTTACGACGACGCTTGCTTCAGGAACGGGTGCCTAAAAGCTGCGCTCTAAAAAAGAAAAACTCTTTGATGCGGGTGCAGTATACTACTGCTTTGAGCGCGAGGTGTGCACATCTAGCTTAGCAGAAAGGGACGAGCGACTAAACTGGCAGCATATCGTGTAATAGTGCATGGTTGTGGTCACGCAATGTTCGATGATCGGTATATTGGACGAAAAAAAGGAGAGACTATACCGTTTTCGTTCTACTATGCGTGTGTCGTAGCAGTCTCTTTTTTCTCTCTTTTTAAAGTTTTGCAACTTCATGAACCGGGCGAAATAGTGAAGAAATGTTATTCTGTACTTCAGCGAAATTGATCGGGGCAGTCACGACCGTGTCCTCTTAACTGTCGTGTACTGAGATGACGTCGGTACAACAGTGAATCCAAAGCAAATCTGCTGAGGTTTAAGGCTGTCATTCGTTCAGTACTTATGTCTTGTCTAATCGCCTCTGAGGCTATGGTTGACACTTCTGTGAATTGCACGAACGCACAAAGAGAGAGAGGGAGAACAGAAGTAGCGTTTTTGGAGGAGATTTATACCATAGTGAGGCTGGTGTAGACTGTTTTGTATATTACCTTCAACTTTCCATATGCAAAATGCGATTCTTGTTCATTTTTGTCTGCACCCCCGCCCCCACTGTAATATCTTGTGGTGCTGTGGGTATGAAACAAAAAAGAAACGTGCCGCTTGTTCGTACACTTTGCATGGTCAGGGACAGGGCAGTAGGGAAGAGCGAGCGACAAGGGTGATGGCTAGTACGCTCGCACCATCGTGCGGGTCGAGTCAGGTGTTAGGGAGAGGCGCACTCGTGCAATGTTTCTCTTACAACAGCTCGCTCCTTGGTTCACCCGCTGACTCCTAGTCTCGAGATTGTCCGGCGTGGGCACCTGAGGTATTGCACCTTCAGCGATGGTCGCAGGCCACAAGTATGGCCTGGCTGAGAGGTGGGGGCCGAATCTGTGTCCAGCTGTCGCCCGCATCATCGGAGACCCTCCTCGCAGCAGCGTCTTCTTGTATGGTTTCGGCTACTGCTTCTGTTGCCAGGACCGGTTTGCGAGCCGCGATTGCTTGTCGGGGCGGTCCACTCGCTGAGGCTCCTTCCCCAAGAATGAATTTCATGAATTGTTCTCACTTTTCATGGGCCAACTGTGTGCTATGGACGCTTCTCATTGAATTTTGCTGCATCTCGTGTCAAAAGTGCCGAGCCTTCGCTCTCCGCGGCAGATGGTCAGCAGTTGCTCTTTCTCCGGTTTACAGCGACTTCTTAGAAGAGAACGGTATCCTGAACCGTCTGAAGAGACGTCGAGTTGTGGTGCGAGGCATCCACCCTGTAGCCAAATGTGCTTGTTAGTACTGACGCTTGCGTGCACTTTATCCGCCGCACTTGCGGTGTTGTGCATTATGGCATGATGTTTTCTCCCTGTTACACAAAGTCTGATCGAACTATTATCGACCTTTACGGTAGTGCTATACCTTCGCGAAAGCAGTGTGCCGCTTATAAATTTGTTCTGTCGGCTATCTTACAACACATTTCTTAGCTAATACAGTCTATGTTTTTGCAGTCAAATGCGCAGCGCAGAGACTCTCTGACGTGCAATAATTGTAGAATATTTTACTCTGTCACAAATACCGCGTTGTTTAGAAGCTCCGGCCAACCAGGTGTCCTGGGGTGCCTGACTACCGTGGTCAATCAGCCAATCACGAGCCATTCTCGTGCGTGTCTTTGAGGGAGCCTCGTGATAGCCTCCACAGTGCTGTTTTTGAGGCAGCGTGTTGTGCTGTCACCTTCCCCGTCCTCTCGGCATGTAAGAAAGCTGAATTCATGAGACGTTACCGCGTCACGCGGTAAGGCGGTAGTGATTTTTAGCGGCAGAGTAACAATTCCACATAGTTCTGTTCGTTTCACTGCAAGCTGCTTTCTATTTATATTATTATACGGGGTGTTTCAGCGAACACTTTCAAAAATTCTTAAAGGTTGCCTGTGGCAGATAGCACAATTCTAGTTCATGAGCTGGTCTACTCGAACAGGCGGACATTACTTGCGCAGAAAACTGAAAACCATAATCTACTAATTAACAAATATTCGCTAATTAAGTTTTTAACTAATTACCTTATGACCGTATTGCAATTTACACATTCGAGCCGTGGAGTTCGCAAGGCTGATCCACTTGGAACGAATTCTCAGGATGGCGCCAGTTTCGAGATATTAATTCCCGAACTTTGCGTAGAAATGCATTGGCTTACGTTTCTGCTTCAATGCATAAAATGATGTTCTCTTAAGAAAGTAACTGGAACGCCAATGGATTTCTCCGCAAAGTCCGGGAATTAATATCTCGAAACTGGTGCCATCCTGAGAATTCGTTCCAAGTGGATCCGCCTTGCGAACTCTACGGCTAGAATTTGTGAATTGGAATATATGGGCCATAAGGTAATTAGTTAAAAACTTAATTAGCGAATTTTTGTTAATAAGTCGATTACGCGTTTTTAATTTTCTGTACAAGTAATGTCCGCCTCTTCGAGTAGACCATCTCATGAACTAGAATTGTGCTATCTATCACAGGGAACCTTTAAAATTTTTTGAAAGTGTTTGCTAAAACATAGGGCATGTAAATCAATGCTCTCAGGCTTTTTTTTTTTTTCTTCTTCTTTCTTCTTCTTTTTTTTTTCAACGCACCTCATAACTTCAGGTAATCCAGCATATTCTTTGCACACCTTAAGGTAACGGTTGGTGTGCGTGACCCCTTATTGTCCTCTCAAACCGCAGTTGAATATTCAGGCGGTAAGCAAGAATCATCTCCTAATTCTCCCGAGTTTAACGATGAGTGTGCCTCACACTTTCGCTGGCACGACATAAATTTCTAATACGTTAGCCTCAGTTTTTGCACGAGAGACCATCTTCGCGAAGTTCAACATCGCATATGTTTCACACTATCGTCTAATCGTGTGTCCGTAGACATGCATATGTTAAAAAGAAATTAAAAATAAAGGGGAGGGGGTAATTTTTAGTTTTTTTTTTCTTACTTTGTCTGGAAGAAACGCATCTACACATGTCTTATATTGCAGTGATTCAAGATGCGTAAGCAACCTAGATTTGTAGACGATATATGGTTCAGCATGCTATTGAAAGTGACCGAAGTATGACAACCACATGGAGGCGACTGCGAGAAATGTGGATCGCATTCAGAATGTTCCCTCAGCTTTTTCTTTCTCTTTTGTGCAACGTCCTAAGGATGAGTGATATGTTGGAGCGCCTATTATTATCTGCTATACGGGGCCGAACCATTCGCGCGCGCGCGCGCGGTGTACTCATTCCCTGCATTTGGACTTCGTAGAATTTTTTTTGTAGGAATCGCTGCTTCGCCTTCGTAAAACGCATTACAACGGCACTCTCGCATGGGCATCTTCGCGTGCAGAACGGCTTGCTTGCGAATGTCGTTTAGAGGAGCGCATCCTCGCTAAGATGCTACAGATATACATGCTATTTAGGAAGCGTTCCCAGTGCATTATTGAACAGATTTCTACGTTACGGCTGCCTTGCAAGTGTGAGTTCTCGCACCGTCCGCAATTCTGCCTCCACGAAGGGGAAAAGAAATCGTGCTGGTTATCGACCGAGTTTCTTGACCGCGCGGAGCAAATGTCCATTTGATCGAATCGCGCGCTCCTATATATGTGTACGCGCGACCCTTTTTCTGGCTTGTGTGCACTTGAATAAGATCGAGCACCGAGAGCGCGTGGCACTTCGTTCAGGGGCTGTGCGCTGCCGCCGACAACGAGCGAGTCAGCCGAGCATGCGTATATGCGCGTCGGTGGCAAAGCGTCTCTTGTTGCTGACGTTTGTGTACGCGTGGCACGCGGTCGACGCTTTTTTACCGCGGCTGGTTTCGTCGCAGATGTTCTCGTTCGTCATTTGCGTTGCCAGGCCATCGATCCCGGTGCGCCGTCGTGCTTCGTCACGCGCTCTCCTTGTTTGCCGGGCCGGTTGTAAAGCGGTGGTTTATGGTGCCTCCTTCCTTGTATGCGCTGCATTGAGCCATTTGCGGGGTATCGCCGTATCAGGGCGCGACTCGGCTGCCTGCATGGGCCGCGTACATTCTCGGCATTTCGGCTATTGGCCATCCATGCCACGGCACTTCGAATGACGAGACCGCCTTTGACGAAGACAGGTCCTCCTATTGAAACGTTGGCCAGCCTTTCTTACCCCTGTTTATAACATATATACCACAGTCGGTCACTCCATCTGTCAGCCCCCTTCTTGATTCGGGGCAACTAAAGTCGGTTGTGATAATGCAGCACGTGTTTAAAGGCCTCGGTCCTCATAAATTCTTGGGACCACGAGACATGCACGTCATTGCCGTTAGTAAAGGTTTGGCTGCAGTGAGCGCTATCGGTTCACTGTTTACCAGTCCCCTAGCTGTCAGGGCGTCGACACGCATGCGTGCGCCCCAACGAAAGGCGTGCACCGAAGCTGGTGTTCCGTGCTTTGCTCGCCATAGCAACGCGGACGTGGCGCCGTACAAAGCAGCGCCTCCGGGAATCTGTGTCGCGCGCTCGGTCGTGCAGTGCCCGAACGCGTCTTTGGTGCCTCGGAGAACCTATTGTTGTCGTTTCTCCCTGGTTTATTTTCCATGCTTGCTAGGCAGCCGGTCTTGCTTATGCTAGGCTTTGTGATCCTTTGCTGAAACGAGCCGTGCGCCTCACGCGATGTCGTCTTGTATGTGTGTATATCGTTCGACGATTCTCACCTTCTGCTTGAGGTCGTGTCACTTCGTTCTTTGACACATCGAAAGTTAGTTCGCGACAGAGGGAAATAAATGGAAACCAACAGTCGTTCAAATTTAGCGCGCCAGACGTCGCACTGTGACGCGAACCGCGACTATCTGTGGCCAAAAAAACTTTTCGCTCGGAAGGTAGCGCGAGCAATGCCTTGTGAGCGCATAGCAGCTCGGGGAGAAAGGAAGAGCGCGCGGGCCAGCCGGAGGGAACGCCGGCGTCGTCGTCCCGGATGCCGGCGCTGGGCTCCGATCGATGGGTCTGGCCGGCCGCTGCTACTGCTGGTGCCTGGTGGTGGTCCGATCGGGAGAGTCCACTGGCGCTGATCGCAGGGTTCATGCCTTCCCCCGACTGCTGCTGTGTAGATCCACAGCATGCATTTTCTGCGAAACAGTATGTACGGAACAGCAACACGAGCGACGATGAACACGAATGGAAGTGGTAGAGAACGCGCGTGAACCCTCAGCAGTTACGCGCACTAGTTGAGATCTTGCCGTTTATGGTGTCTGATCTGTACAGTTCCGTACCGTGTCATTCGGCGTTCCTTTTTTAACAGCGGAGCTGTTTAAGCCGAGCGTTAGTCCGTAACGTGCGAACAGAAAATGTAGGCCGATGCTGGCGGTAGTGCAGAAAGGGTCCAAGCGCAATGGCACATACCCCTGCGAACTAGCGAGGCTGAACCTTGCTAAGTCTAGCTAAGCATGGTTGGGACTACTTAAGCTTAGTCAGTCATCGATAGCCAATCAATAGCTAATCGATCAATAAATTCCGGAAAATGCTGGGGATGACTTGGACGTGCTTAGCCTAGCCCAAAAGCCAGTACTAGCCCATCAGCTCCGCTGTCTCTTTAATGCAAATTTTTTTTCCTTGTATAGTAATGGAGCTGGGAGAGAACTAATAATGCAAGATTTGGCAATGGCAGCTTTCTGTCAGGAAATGGGGAATTGAAGCGGTTGGCAAAGGAAATTTCTGTCATGTCTTAGGAAAGGAAAGGAACGTGGTGGTGCGATGGTTGCTTCGAGCAGCAACGAAATGCAAGCGCCACGGAAGATCTTGGAAGCTGTTGTACACGGCTGAAAACGTGAAAAGTGAAACTAAGGACAATGAAGCAAGTAGGAATGCCATGCAATCTAAGGCCACAAGCGTGCTAGCAATTGTACGAAGACTTCGGAACAAGTGAACGGGAGGTTTCGAGGATCACTGAAGGCCTTATTCGAGAGGGGGGGGGGGGGGGGGGGGGGGAGAGAAAGCAAGCAAAAACATCGCCATGAATCAATTATATGATGTGAGCTGTTTGTAGCTGTCTAGTGAGAAACTCGTTGGTGGTGCAGTGGGAACGAAGGAGAAATTTTGCGGACAAACAATTTATATACGTTTCAGCGACGACTGTCTCTAATTATTAAATATAAGGAAATCAAGGCACAATGATGCTTTTTGCTGGCAAAGAGTCGTACAACAAAAAGAAGCTCCCTGACGTATCATTAGTAGCTTAATTAACTAAGGTTCGCTAATTATTGCTAGGATGCCAATGCAGATGGGACGTTTGTAGCTAATGGCGGCCTCATTACAAATCGACTTTTAAAACGGGTCAGAAGCGCTTAATTAATGCACGCTTGCACGAAGAGTTTCTCCTTTAGTTCGCGCGTGAAACCGAGCGCGCGTCAAGAGCGCGCCTGACGACGCCTTTAAATTACGTCACATCGCAAAAGCCGCGCCGCGAAACAAAAGCAAGAAAGCCATGCGGTGACTAGATGCCGTCTGCTGCCTTCGCTATGCACATCCATGTGAATCCGCTGTGGACCAGTGGCTTCTTTTCCTTCTTTCGGGTGGCAGGCACCACAGAGTTTCGTACAATAACCACTAGGGGGAACTGTGGCGCCAGTGTCTGCGGGAGCAGCAAGCAGGGCAGCTGTTCAGCTAACACGGGAATGGTGGGTACGTGGATTTGCCTAAACTTCGTCCTTCCGACTTTAAACGGCTTTTGTGGCTTTGCAAACTGGTCATGTTCAAGTAGCCACTGCGTTATAAATAATTCGATAAACATTATTAAAGTTGTCCGATGACAGGATTCGAACACAGTATTTCTAGCACATAAGCCCCATGCTGAAACCATTACGCCACAGACGCATGGACAAGCGGAACCGCTGCAATTAGCAGCGGTTATTCGTGTTCGCCGAGTCGTATTGCATTCTGCATTAAAAAAAAAAAAAACAATTACGTAGAATCTCCTCGGGGAGTTATCGGAATGATGCGTAAGCATTTCGTACTAACGACGTGGTGTTCAGGGCCCACACTGCTGGTAATCCTGGCACTGCTCAGCTGCTGCGGTCGTCTTGGCGCCATTACGGTAAATGCGACAGCGACACGAACTGGCTGCGGAAGGCGGCGCAACGTGCAACTGACGAGGCGAGCTAACTACTGCAGGTGGCGGCGCCAGGTGCGCTGGTGACGGTCCGATCCGAAGCCACGGCTGCTCCACACTTACTAAAGGCTGCGTGCACACGTCACGTGGTCACGGAGACGCGGTCGTGCCACTGATCGTGCGTTCGTCGTCGTCTGCTTCCACAGGTGGCGAACTTGAAAGCGATCGTCCTACGCGGAGGACGGACGAACAGTTTTCTCGTTGGGTAACCATAGAAATGCTTACGCATTTAAAAAGTATCGGTTACTTTGTAATTTAGGTTAATGAAGGCAGATAAAGCGTAATAAACAAATCTACGAGGGCGTCTGAAGCCCCAAGCCCGAAGATCAGACAAGTCCGTGTATTAACCTTCGTTCTCATGGCCAGAGTTCCCTCTAGTAATTACCGTAGGAAACTCTATGGCAAGCACAAACTAAGAGTGTCACTTCGCGTGGGGAGCGTGGCACTCCGGCCGGCGCGCGACGCGCCACGGTATATCGCCTGCATGGAGGAAGGAAAGGGATCGCATGCATGGTCGCATGTCCCACACGTCGCCATGTGACGTAGGCGTGAACACGCGCGTAAAATGAGACGGAACTCTCAGTGCCAGCGTGCATTAAGCAAGGGATTGTAAAAGCCTTGAAAGCTGTTAAAAAAAAAAAAACGATTTGTTATGAGTTCGCGATTAGCTGCAAACGTCTGATTGGCATTTGTAGCCTAATATTAACAAATGAAAAGTTAATTGGCGAATCTTAGTTAACTATTCCGCTAAATGATCCGCCAGAGAGTTTTCTTTCCGCCCGCCCTCGTTGCGAATCTTGGCCAGCAAAATGTATCATTGTGTAACGAATCCCCTATATTTTAAATGATCAGAGACGATCGTCGCTGAAACACCCGGTATATTTACTGCTGAGAGACATAGTGAACATTTTATTGCAGGAAAGGCGGGCAGGCAGGTGTCGGCGCCGTCAGTTAATTAGGGCCTCGCTTCCAGCGTTCTCCAGCGCGTCGCCGATGAAGACCAATCACTCAATCGATCAGTCAGAAATATTATTTTTCAAAACAGTGTATACGATGATATGGCGTTAGGATAAATGTCGCCAGAAAGAGCGACTTGATTATAGTCGCTATTCACACAGAATTCACAAAGCTTCTCGTTCGTGAGTGATTTGTGCCATTTACTGGTCGTCTTCGCTAATGATATGTCCAGCATTAGAAGGGTCTGTAATAACAATTCTATAGCGTAAGAGGCTTTTTTGTGAATACGGGCCTAGTTTGCTTTCTGTAATTGGCTTCGCTTCCTTTGTTTCGACGTCAAGGCGCAAGTTGGTTAGTAACTTGCTCTTGACTCTGGCCTGTTATTTGCTGTTTTATTTTGCGCTCAAGTAAATGTACCAACCGGTCCATTTTGGTGTACCCTTCTGCTGAAGCAGCATGTGAACAGGACAATTCAAGCGCGAACAGAAAAAGCAGGCAAACACATATTGTTCGATGCCTGTCGTGGTTTGCAAAGAGCTGGCGTTAATGTTCATCCAAATAGCTCATTTGAAGCGTAGTCAATTGGGCTTGTATTCACAAAGCACGTTAAAACGTTTCCTCATTGGCCAGCGTGCAGGCGATTGCCATTCGCAGTAGCGATCGCCGGTATAACGGCCGCCTCGAGCTACCGGCCGAGTTCACGCAAAAAGCTTTTCGTAAGAGCAGTTTGTCATTGCCTTCGCTGATTGATTGTAGCTACTGGTTACGGCCTAAGAATTCTTTTTCTTTTTTATTGCGAATACGGACCATGCATGGGGCCCATATTCACGCACAACAAAAGCTTGTAGGGGTTATGCGAATAGTGATTTTTGAGACCGAATCGAATACGCATCGAATATCAAATACTTCTCGAATAGTTTTCGAAAATTGAGCAGCCGTTATCACAATTAATATGAGACGATGTTCGCATGCCAGTATTCTTAAAGTTAGCAAGTTTCTGTCATTACATAGTACGTATATGAAGCGTTGTTTCTTGAAAGCACAAATGGAGCATTAAAAGCAATCAAGTAGTTTCTTCGCATGCACAGGGCTCTTCCTAGAAATGTGCGAATGATTGCTGTACTGCCTGCGGGGGTGAAATTTTACAGTATTTTTGCTCCAATTTTATGTTTATTTGGGCGCAGTTTATAAGTTTTAGAATATGCGGAAAGCGTTCGATCAATATTGGCATTTACGAATAGCGACTATTCGATTCGCTGTCGCATAAAGAGCACTTGCGAACGAAAAGCTTTGCGAATTTGCGGCCTTCGATTTCTCACCGTTCGTATTCGAATGCTCGCGTAACTTTATATCATCGAAGACAGTAAGCTTGCTGCGACATAGTTTGGCGAAGTGAATGTTTCCCGAGGCTTGACGGGTGACGCATTCTCGGGAGTCGTGTTGCGTCTTTTTCGTTTGGTCGTCTTTGCTTTTGCGCGCCCATTATCTCCGTCGCGCTTTTGATCCGACCGCGTTGTCGTCGCAGTTCTCTTTTCTCGGCCACATTGTGCAACCTCGACGGCGTCACGCTTTGGGGCTTCCTTTGTCAGGGGTGCGGAAGCCGACGCGGTGTCATTTGTTCTCTTTGTGCGAGCGCGTGTCTTCCGCTGGTCGTTGATTGAAGGCATGCTAATAACTGTGGCTACCTCAGGTTGATTTTTCTCGCGCTTGTTGCTCTTTTGGGTGCATTTTATTCTTGTCTGTCCGAATAAACTCACCGTTGGCTGTTGCTGTAACTGTTCGTGAAGAGATAGAAGTGCCTCACTAAGCTAACGCGCGCCACTGGTGAAGTGTGTAATTTGTCATCCGCTGATGCAGCCTGCATACAGTTTGTTAAATCGTTAAATATTACTTCTTGAAGTTCGGAGACTATCGCAGCACTATTCTCGCACAACTCGGCATCTGGGAGGCCTATAGGACTGCAACATGGCTGCGTCCACAAGTTCGGTTCCCCAGAGCGGGCTGCGGCGCGTCACGCCCTCTCTGTGGATGGCCCTAACCGCACTTCTTAACGAAGGCGCAGACACGTGGCGCGTCGGGGGACAAAGAGTGCACCTCTCTCTCTCTCTTTCTCGCTCGCTCGAATTTCCACAGGGCTGTGCGCAAATGCATTTCCATAGCAGGATTCATTATTCGCTTCTTTTACTACTTGTCCCGGTGGAAATGTGCATGCAGTGAAACAGCGCTAATGTTGTACACAGGCCACCTATATCGCGTGCATCCATTTCTCGCGGTCTTCCTCCGTGCGTCTGGATTAGAAGAGCGCCTCTCGCGAGAGAGGTGCCGGTTGTCGCTGTGTTGCTCGCTCACCTCTGGAGACAGCGCATGCCTTCGGGCGTGCGGCGTGTGCCCTTCCGGCTGCGACCAAGTGGCTGCCCTTTCGGGGCGTGCCGCCGTCGAGCCTGAAGGAGAGCAAAATTCGTGCATGCGAGCAGTGACATCGCCGGAGACGACGCCCCTCTCTCGCGCGCAAGCTCGCATCCGCCCTGCAGGCCGTCCACAACTGGGGCGGGCCTCGATCGCGCACTTGTTCACGCTGTGCGACCGTAGGACTCCACGCCTCCTGGCGACGCGTCTGTCCTGCTGGCAAAAGACCTCGCTGACGCGACTAGCTGTTGCCACGCGTCGGCTGGACTATTTCTCTGCAGTTGCAGAAAGCTCACCAAGGACAGGCAGCAAATCGGAGCTCGTTGTTGTGAACAGTGCAGTTTGGTTAAGTACTTCGTTATATAGAGAAAATTCGGCAGAAAATAATCTGACAAGCTCGATTCAGTGATTCACTAGCCAGGAACTGCATTTAATGAGTCGAGAAACAGCAGCAACATCGCTTGTCGTTGTTGTCGTTGGTGGTGGTGTGTGGGTGCGACCCGCAGCAGTGGCGTAGCGGCAATGGCGTTGCGTTGCTAAGCACAAGGTCACGGGTTCAATTCCAGGCCGTGGCTGCCAAATTTCGATGGGGGCGAAATGCAAAACAGTCCGTGTACTTAGGTGCGCGTTAAAGAACCCCAGGTGGTCACAATTAATCCGGGGTCACCCGCTACGGCGTGCCTCGTAATCGTATCGTGGTTTTGACACGTTAAACCCCGGAATCGTGTGCGTGTGTGTGATGTTACACGCGCCCGAAACTGCTAGGAAAAATAGCGTTTCATTACTTGACGGCGCTTCATTGTGCTGTCGTTTTGTGTAATTGAGCGAGGGCACGCTGACAAACAGAACTGTTACTATGTTTCGACTGGCTTCCAGCCTCCCTTCCCCTCTTTCAAGATTCTTCGGAATGAATCTTTCTTTTTCGAACGGCGCCTTGCCCGACTATGCATTACAGTTGGCAGCAAAGAGTTTTGAATGATGCACTGCGTCCCCTGTCGTGCGTCGTTAATGTGTTCATTGGAAATATATGCTATCGAAAAAGAAGTCAAAATTTGAGGATATTTACCGTGACTCCGTTTTTGAATGTTACCTTGACATCTAATGAACGAGAAGAAAGGGGACCGAGGGGCCCGATTTTTCCTAATCATATTATAAGAAGCCAACAAACATGACACCAAGGACAACATAGGGGAAATTACTTGTACTTACGTAATGATTTAAAGAAATTATAAATCAATGGAAATGAAAGTGGATGAAAAAACAACTGGCCGCAGGTGGGGAACGATCCCACGTCTTCGCATTGCATTGTTTGTTGGCTTCTTATGACCTTGACATCTAGTAACTTGAAAATCTGATACATGCTTGCGTGATCTTCATATCTCTGGAACAGAAGCTTTCTGCTGGGAGTTTAGAAATGACGCAGGCTTCGGTGCAGTGGCAGTTATATCTATGATCCATTACCTGCATGCGTGCGGCCGGGGTACCTTCTCGCTCAAAAGCAAAAGCGTGTAGCCACGATTTCAAAGACAATGGTCTCACGTAACTCGGAACAAGCGCCAGAAACCTGTCAGTTTTACTCGAACTGCGTACAAAATCTGGGCGGCACAGCAGTAACAGCTGCGCAGCGCGTCATCTTCGCAGTGTGAAAATTACCACGCCGGCGGGGTGCGGCCAGCGATCCGGAACCGACCGCTCAACGAATTGTTGCGCAACTCCCTCCCCCCCCCCCCCCCCCTTTTTTTTTTCTTGCTCTTTTCTTTCCCCCTATCGTACCAGCCCCGTACGTATCAGCGGAGATGATGGCACAGTGCGAGTTTCGTTGAACCGAAATTCAAATGCTCCTTTATGTTCCGCCGGAACGAGACAAGGCTAAGGGCACCTTTTTTTCTTTGGTCACCATGATGATCGCGCTTAGAAGGTACACATTTCATTTTTGAAGTTGTCTTCTATAAGTGGCCGGAAGTTCACATTCGAAACACAGAAATCGGGTAGAAGCAAGGAAATTTTCCTAGCGCTGTCCAGTTAAATTAACGGTCAAATCTGGCTTCTGATGTTCTCCTTTCGACTGCTGAAGTTGGACGATATAGTTTAGCTGAGCGAGGATGTGCGAACCTGAACCGTACAGGCGAGTGTCGCAGTTCGACGCCCTGTGTGTTCTATTGGAACATATGAAATACAATATTCACAAAGGAAACGTGCACACGTACACAATTGTAGGATGTCGACGGGACGAAGGAAAGTTCGCCAAGAGTATTCGCAAAGAACAGGGTCAAGTGTGAATACTTGTGTGATAAGTAATAATAATTAATAATCACCACATGCTTGGTAACAGTGGCTAATGCTATAGGCAGTGTGTCAAACGTGTGTGTCAGACTCACAATGTGTCAAACATGTGTTTGCCCGTACCGTGTCGCGTCTCGCTTATTTGAGCGAACTTGAGCAGGGGGGTTGAGGGTTCTCAAGCCGTCTCTTAACGGCTTTTTCCTCGCCCTCCACCATCGTTCAGTGGCAAATCAAGCTTCATTCAATTAGTTCGTATATCTTGAATTAGTTCGTTATGCGTGTTCAACTTTCATTTCTCTTTCTCCTATATACACGACATATACCGAGAGTGTAGTGAAAGTGCTGCGTCAGCGAAAACGTCGACGGGCGCTCCTTAGCGTCTCTGCGGTGCGCAACGCCGACCGCCGCTGTGATGGGCGTCGACAGAGGCGAGACGTTTCGCAGAAGCCACCCGCCCCATGGGACGCCCGCTTCGCGCTGTGTTTCTCGCAGCAGCCTGGAAGAATGCACGGAAACCGTTCGCGGAATGTGCGAAGGCTCGCCCAAGGAGGAGAAAACAACGGAAGCTGCATAGCCCGACAGAAAGGATGCAGCCGCCTGACGACCGTGGCCTTGCGAGTGTCGTGGCGCATCGGCACAGCCTGTGACGGCTGCCTCGGGCGTGGCATTTTTTTTTTTTTCCCGAGATAAGAGCAGTCTTGCGGCCCAGCCTTCCGCGAAAACTGCGCCTATGAAGTCGGCTTTGCAAGTAGTTAACGTCGTTTCGCTCTACATCAGACGCTGGCAAAGCGCTTAGACATGCGACTTTCGTACGGAAGTGAGATGCCGGTTCGAAAGTCAGCCGATTGTGCCTATCTCGGACGGCTGCGGTATACTCCAGCTGTTGGCAAGGTGACGCGGCTGATTTTCATATGCGCGTGTGGGTATATGATTCCTGTTTTTTGCGAATTCCCGATAGTTACGTGGAGGTTTATTCTTGTAATGCATCGTTTGGTGCGCCTGTCGCTAGTATGCAAAGCAGAAACCAGGTCGTTTAATTTGGGCCAAGGTATTTGGAGGTTCACCGGCGCTTCACCTTCTGACGGCCCGTGTCTCGGCTTTTTTGTGTGCTCGTTCGTTTGTTCTTTTTTTTTTTTTTCCGCGGCGGGGAGCCGTGGTGTCTGCGGCAAGCGGACACGTCATCGCGTCGTCTAGCGTCGCGGCGGCGTCGGGTTTCCGCACTCGGGCTACGCGGCCGCTGTCTCGACAACCGCCCTGCCGGCTCCCGGAGAGCGCGCGCAAAGTCCGCGCAGGCTGGCTCGGCCTTCGTGTGTGTGCGCGCCGTCCGTTCCCTGTGCGTGCGCAGAGGGGAACTCTTCAGTGCTCGTTGGCCGCCGCACGAGCATAAGCAGCTGTTCGTATGGCGTAGCGCAAAAATATCTTCTCTCGAGTTCAGTGACCCCGAGTTAAGCACTAGCCCCAGTGAAGCACGAGGAGGTCGGCCGCCACCATGTCCCTCTGCTGTTAATAAACATCGACTGAGGGCGAAACGTACGCATTCTGTCGCGCCTCTCTCGCGTGCTGTTGAGAAGTGGGAAAAAAAAAAAAAAAAAAAAAGCAATAGGGTCGGGGAGGACAGTGTTGAAGAAAACCCTTTGATCGTCGAATACATGTGAAATACTTCTTTTTGTAAAACCAGAGATTTGGCTAGTTTGTGTTCGTTCATCCTGTGATGCGCTGAGTACAACGAATAACCACGATAGGACACACAGATCAGGACAACAGAGTGCAACGTCCTCTGCGCTCTGTCGTCCTCCTGGTCGGCTGTGTCCTATCGTGGTTATTAGTTGTACTCCCTTGTACTCAGCATATCACAATATTAACTTTTTTTTTCCCCCTCGTTTGTTTTGTTCAGTGAGCGCACTGCTTCTAGATTGTATACGCTTGGTTTACGTTGTTGCAACCTGTGAGGAAAAACATTGCTCTCTGCAGGTATAGTCAGCGTCTTCTTGTGATGCGCGTGGCATGCAGCATAGAACTTGCACTGTTACGTTTGAGTCGCTCTCACCTTTAATTAGTCTGTTAAACATTGCCCTTTACCTAATAGGCCCTCCGCGGTAGTTTAGTGGCTATATGGCGTTGAGCTCGAGGCTGCGGGCTCGATCCCGGCCGCGTTTCGGTGGTGGCGAAATGCAAAAACGCTCGTGTACTTTAGATGTAGGTGCACGCCCCAGGTAGTCAAAAATTAATCCGGAGACCCCCATCACTGCGTGCCTCGTAATCAGATCGTGGTTTTGACGCGTAATACCCCAGATTTCTAATGTTTAGCTAATGGAGTCGTTTGTTGCACCTTACGGTCTTTGCGCAGCTGTTTCTTTAGTATTTCCGTATACATTTGCGAAGATGCTCACTAGCTAAAGACACCGAGTAAATATGCTTGCTCTAACATGCTTGGAGCACTTGGCTTCTGATAGGTTAGGCACCATTACCTGTATACAGTATATCGCGTTCATACTCCGGCTTGTCCTGTGTGCTTTTCACCGGCGGCCGAAGTGTGCGATGTCGCATGTCATAGCGGAAAAGTCGCGAAACATTTTGGAAGGGTCCGCGCGCTCCCCGATATCGTTGGCCATGGAAGGGCTCGGGCGATTCGGAATGCGCGCAGACGCGTACTGTTGCAAACGACCGTGCCGGATACCGCTTTAGACCCATATCTCCACGTCGCTGCGATGCCAACAACGTGCGCAGATCCATGCATGTTTAAAACGGGAAGCGTTAGCTGTGGGCTTCGTCTGGACTACGACGGGAACCACGTAGTATAGCCGCCTTTCAGAACCAGTTTATTCAAGTCAGTTGTGAGATAAAAATTACAGGAGATGTATTACAAAAGGGGGTCCCGTATAGTTAGAAACTGAATTGGGTCCTACTAGGAGAAAATATAGATAGAAAAACCCGTGCATTACTGTGGGCCAGACTTCAATAAACGTCATGTTGCTGACGAAGCCTTCTTGAAACGTATACGCACTCGTTTTCTGCCGGTGGCATGCGTATGCCTGACTTCACGTACTCGTCTAAGGCGTGGTAACATCGGCCGATACGACACCGACAAGACGCCGACGATCGGTCTGCTATATAGTCAGCAGACTGTGTCGCTAAGATACAATTTTATCACACTGTGCCGACGACGACGCGTACTGACACTAATGTTACAGCATATCTTCAATGTCAGCGTCGCGATCACATTGGCATCACGTTGACGCATTGTTATCGGGGCCGGCGCCGCGCTCTGTCAATACGGGAGTTTGTTTTACGTGCGCGTTCTCAGCGCACCCTCAACCGAAATTGGCTTTCGCGGTGCCCAGTGCGGACGCGCAGCCGTGAGAACATCGAAAAGCCGCCTTTACTGCGGATTCCCGAAAGTCCTGCTCGGAACTTGGAGTGTGAAATTAAGGTGGTGGCCGTTCAACGGAATGTAAAACCTGCGTAAACGCTACAGTGTATGCGCAGATAACACGGCCGCTCTAATGTATCGCAGGGCGCCCTTATAAGCTGCGGATCATTTGTACAGCATTTAAGTCTGACTACTTCCCACGCCTGTGCGAGTTTCGAGCGGCGCGCCATCTGCATGGAGATCGAAGGTTTGACGCGGTGAGAACGGCCAGCTGGCACCGCACGGGACCTCTTGTCGGCCCTGTTAAAGGGGCACTAAAAAGAAGAATAAGTTGAGTTGCATTGGTGCATATGGTATGCGTTTGTATAGGGGCTACCAAAACTGTCGCCCTGAGAGGAGGCTCGATAGGTCAGAAAAGACGCGAGAACAAAAGACCTTGAAAGTTCCCGCACCGGTGACGTCATGGATTTTGCCGGCATCTGTTTAAGCTCGGGTAATTTTCTATCGGTGAAGATGTATTCTAAGAGAGCCAAAGGTGTAACTGAGCAAGTTTTGGGACCCTTTACTGTCTACGACGGCCCAAAATACGATATGATGCCTAAATACTTTCGTGACGTCTACGCTGACGTAAACTGGCGCGGACTTACCGGCGCGAAATTCAAAAATGGAAATTGGCCTTTCTTTTTCTGTTCTACTATAACCTATACCCGCAAAATTAACCAAAAATATTTTTGGAATAAATATTTACCCGTCCAAACTGATTTAACGTTTCTCCTATAGAGTCTGTTTAAAGGGACACTATATAAACAGAAAAATGATTTCACCAGTATTTGTAAATTACCCTCTTACATTACCAGAAACGCCACTCTTACAGCGAGAAGACGCTTGCTAAACCAGAAAACGCGCATCAACTAAAGAACGGTGGCGACGCCACCTAGGAGTTATCGCACCGGCCCGCCGTGACGTCAGGAATTTTGACGGCGTCTGCTAGGTCCTAGTTAATTCTTTATGGGTAACAGCGAACTACATTAGGTTCTAAAGGAGCTAAGGACTGAATGTGGCGCGTTTCGGGGATCTGCACGGAGCACAGCATGCTCAAAGTACGATAATTACTTTGAAATCCGTTATGTCAGACTGAAGTACCGGCTTCCCGGTTTGGACGCGAAATTAAAAAGAAGAAAAAGAAAGAAAACAAAATTCTTGACCTTCATTTCTTTTCCCATAAAAAATATTAT
The DNA here is from genome assembly GCF_013339745.2 of Dermacentor silvarum. Classification (NCBI taxonomy): domain Eukaryota; kingdom Metazoa; phylum Arthropoda; class Arachnida; order Ixodida; family Ixodidae; genus Dermacentor; species Dermacentor silvarum. Next base: position 13,635,955 of record NC_051154.1, on the reverse strand, counting down.
CGCGCAATTAACGACAATAGAGTTCTCACACAATACTTTATCAGTCTCAAGTTATTTAGTGTTTTGCTTAAGTTTCCCTTTAAGGGCATGGTTTTGTTGCGGACTCAAAGGTAGGACGATCCAGTCCTGGAGGTATGCTGTATATTAAAGCCGAGCATGAGATGTTCGAGGGACGCTTTCGTCTGGCAAACTGAACACATTTCTTTTCACATTTTGAGGAAAAGATGTAAATCAAAAGAAAGAAAATGCGGTATCAAGAAAGCAGCAGCTCCCGTTAGATTCAAGAAAAGAACACGCTTCTACGCAACTCGTCGCTATCGTTTTTCGCCTCTCCCAGCGGAGCTGTCGCGTAACATGTCCGGCGCTCCCGTCAGGTGACCTGCCCACGTTCTCCTTCAGACGGTGCCGTCACGTGGTTCGCTGCTCCACGAATCACGTGATCATTTGGGCGCTCATCACGTGATCCGTGGCGTCTGTCGCTCCTGGCCGCTTGTTAATAATATATGCCGTTGTTACGATTTGGTTCGGTGGGCAGGCTTAATGGTAAGAGTCAGAGACGCCTCCGAGGAAGAAACGACGACACGGCACACAAACACATATTCAAACTCAAAAACGGGAAATTACGCCAACACAAGGCATTAATTGGCTCGTCCGAGGACTACAAGCGAAGCGTCCCTACAAATCGTCCACATATTGGCGCTGTGCGGTCAAGTTTTTGCGTTGTTGCCCGAAGAGAGGCCGCGTCGCTCGAAGGATAGCTTGAGGAGAGACGGCAGGCGAGCTCTCGCAGACTCTTTATTATTATTTATTTGATTCATTGCATATACACAATACTGTTTGGACCCATAGCCTTGGCGGCTAGTTTGGGTTCCAATAACAAAATAGGCATAAGAAGAACAGCGTACTCGTAATTATTGTACTGGATAACTTAAATACGCGTTATTAAAGCATTGTTACAGGGAAAATATAGGATAAACAAAAGACTATGTTATGACAACAGGGGATACAAATAGAAAGACCCTGTAAGCATTCATGAAAGAAGTTTTTTAAGCATTGTACCAAGTTTTGGCTAGTCTTTACGCTGTGTGGGAGTGCGTTCCATATTAGAGCACCGTTGAACTCCACGAGTCTCTGTCCATATACGTTGTGACATGGTGGTAAGTTAACACAGATGTTAGTAGCTGCCCTCGTGTTTTGTGCCGGAAAATTAAATATTGTAATGGATAGCGGATTATTAAAACGTATTATTGCATTAACTGCCTGAGCAACTTTTACTTTATACGCCTCACTGAACGGCAGAACACGAAGCAATTGAAACATTTGTTTACTTGGACCAGTATGTTTAGAAAATGTGGGGTGAACGCGGTTTCAATCCTGGATCCGGAACCTCAAATCAGAGGTGCGACCTAACGCATTTATGTCGCATTTATCGCTAAATCTGCACTGAATTTTGTTTATTATTTTTCGTTTGACGGGTTAATTTTCTAAGATTGCGGAAAGCATTTTTTTTTTAATCTTCTTTCGGCCGGATCAGAGCTAGGTGTTCTGATTAAATCCGACGTGCTGTCTTGCAATGCATACAAACTCTATAACTGCACAGGAGCAAGCAGTGCTTTTGGCAGTTTTATTTGCCCGCTGTAAGTCAATACTTCTTTGCCATAAGCTCAAATCTACATGGTGTCATTTTGTGTATGCCTGTCAAAAAGCTTTATAAACAAGTTTGTAATTCATTTTTCTTTATATATTCTCTGTGAATTTGTCCTCGTACCAGGGCCTGTCAGAGTATAACGCCGTAGATGAAGGTGCGCGATTCCGAGCGCATTCGATCGGGAAGGCAGCGTAAATTCGGCGACTTTTAGGAGGCCAAGGAAGGCTGGAATGAAACGCTGCTGCCGCTACAACGTGCGCCAAACATCTTAACAGTGAACCGAAACCACGTCACCAAATGGGCGTTTCGGCGATGCACGCGCGCGGCGAAAGTCGGCAGAGGCCGATTTTCGAAATATAAACATATTTTCTCGGATCTTCGAGCCGGTTAGTTCGAAGAAAGCGCGTAACGCCTCACATCCACCACGCTGTTGCTACTGTCGGTGGCAGCTCTGCGGCTATGCGCCGTATTCCAGTGCGAGCTGTGCTTTGCCGCAGTACACGCCGAGATGAGACGCCGGCGGTGCAGTTGCGCCATCCGCATTCGCGGTACTTGGAGCTTTCTCGGAAGCTCGCTTCGCATGACGTCACAGTCTGGCGGAGGCACGGGCTGGCGTTCGAACAGCGAGCGCAGCGTGTCCGGTAGGCATCCTAGCAGTTTGGAGGGTCGCTTATCTCGTCTAGTGTTCGCCGCGTCTTTGCTATATACATTCGTAGGCGCTGAAGAAGCGGCCAAGTCGTCGCTGCTCGAATCATTACTTCATACGTTAAAATGATTAATATTCGTAACGCTTGCCTTCAACTACTTGTGGTTGAATCTACTTGCGGTGCAGCTGGGTTAAGACCAGTAGCGTACCCAGGATCTCTGCCAGGGGGGGGGGGGGGGGGGGGGGGGGTTGACAGTTTGCCAATACCATCTAAATAGCACTAATTAAAATTTTTTTCACGGGAAATTGCCAAAAAATGCGCTTTTTGTGAGTGTGCTGACGATTGCGCGTCTTACATCTTAGTTGCAGTACTCAAATGCGCAAGGAAAGAAAATGGGTTAAACAAAAGAGGGGGGTTAAGTCGGCCTCAGGGGGGGGGGGGTTACAACCCCCCCCCCTCCCCCCCTCCCCCCCCCCCCCGTCGGTGCGCCACTGGCTAAGACAACGAGGATCTTTTTCGGAATGTATATAGGACTTTATTTTGGATGTGTATGGGCTTTCTTTGTTTCTTCTCTCTCTCTCTCTATGTGATATTGTAGGCAAATGAAACGCGAAGAGGGCAATTCATGCGTAACCACAAAATTGACGGAATTTCGTTGATGGTCTTCGTACAGGGATGCGCTTGATCTTCCTCGACGTACAAGGGCCGCGGTGTACATTACACGTGTAAGTTCTATAAAGCATACTAACTTGCCCAAGAAAAAGTTTTGTGTACTAATACGGTCCATGGCCTCAAACGCATTTTTACAATCTGAATTTTCCTTCCTGTGTTTCATTAGTCGACGATGGTACCACGCTACGATCTTGAGGTCACATTTTAGAATGCTTGCCTGCATTAATGTACCCCGGTTTAGGATTTGTTTGCGGTTACTTTCGTGGGCGTCTTGTGCATTGCTTCAAGAATATTTTGACACGTAGGGCTTATGAAGGAGCGTTAGCGCCGTGCTGCCCCTGAAGGTTGGTCAAAACGATAAATGGAGTTAATGGAAACAGTTTTCGGCATTTCCAAGCCTTGTCGTGGGACTGAATCTGCTTCACGTTGTCTGTATTAAAAGTCAACGGCAACTGTGGCTTTTACAGTGTTGAATTCGGCGATTTCGCAGGCAGGGAGCCTTTGCGGCACCTTTTAAAGGTAAATAGGGTTATGCAGCCATGTAGACCAATTTATCACTCTGGGAGCCTTTGCGGCACCTTTTAAAGGTAAATAGGGTTATGCAGCCATGTAGACCAATTTATCACTCTCGGCGAGCGATTTTGCAGGTGGGTTAATTATGAACCTATGTAAGGAAGGGAGTGCACTGGAAGTGGGTCCTCAAGGGAGCCTACTGCGTTTGCACAGTAAGTAATGCAGGAGCGTGCAAATTCAGGCCATGTATAAGTTGTAACGAAAACTCTTCTCGCTGCCAGCCTTCAGTGCTACACGGACAGTTTACCCGCGACGACGAGGACTTAGATAAGGAAGCCCCCACAAACCGAGCTATCTCCTCTATATACAGTGTTGCACAACCCTTCACGTTCATCTTGTAAATACGCAAAAACAAAAAGAAAAAAAAAAAGGAAGAAAAAGAAACGTTTGCTGTAGAGAACTGTGCAGTATGTGTACCATGTTCTTCGCTGGAGCGGCGATAGACCAATCCGGTTGGCGCCAGTATAGCGACCCTCTGGCTATGCTCGTGCGACCGTTGCCCGGCAAGCGAGCTGCGCGCGGGTGATTCACCTCGTGCGTGGCTGGCTCAGCTGTGTTGCGCCGCGTACACCATGCCTGGTGAGGCTCGCGTGCAGAGGCGGATCGTCATCGCGTGCTCGCGCCCGGAGAGGAAACGGGACGTGTCGCCAAGAGGTGATGCGCGTCTTGGCCGTAGCCAAGCTCTGCCGCTGGTGCTCTTTTGAAGCTGTACTCGCATTCTGGAACGACGGTTTCATCCGAACGCACGTTCGCGTTCATTGTGTGAAAACAGACGGGGCATGGTATAAACGTCGTATGGCAGGTGGCGCGTGACTAATGAATTCACCGCGAGGCATTCCTTCTTGAGGCTAATCATTGCCAACTAATTTGCTGCGGCTTGGCTTCTCCTACATATATCGCCGGACTTTGCGGTCATTTTCGGAGTCTCGTATCCGAGGCCGCAAGCGGCTCGAGCTGCCGCCCTCGGATATAAATGCAATGTAATGCGCGGATGTTGTGCTGTCGGCTGGGCTGTCTGGAACAGTTAAAACCCGTTTGTGCGAGATCTATTCCGGCCGGTTATGTGTCCGTCGGTGGCGCGGTGCACGGTCCTCCAGCCAGCTGGGCCCGGCGCCAGAGCGCATCTTAGCATTCTTGGCGGCCCCGTCCCACTCGGCCGCGGTTCTTGCGAGACGCGCGTGTCTGCATAGTGCGAGTGCTTCGCCTATGGCGGCACCTCCTCCTTTTCGCCACTCAAGAGGCTATTTTCTTCTTGGATATGCGCTCGCCCGGCTTGAAACAGCTACGCTTTAACTCGTTCTGTACTCTCGAGTTATGTTCAGAAAGTAGTGCTTTTTGACCCACAACGCACCCGTTCTAAGCCAACATCGGTGGCCCAGTTATGGCTATGGCGTTTTGCTGCCGAGCACGAAATCGCGGGTTCGATTCCCAGCTGCGGTGGCCCGCATTCACAAGGGGATGAACAGCAAAAACGATCGTGCTCTTGGTGCACGTCAAAAGAACCCTATAGGTGGTTCAAAAGTAAACCGGTGCCCTGGTCCACTGCGGTGTTCCTCGTGGCCCACTGTGTGCAGCTTCGGGGCCATAAACCCAATTCAAGTTCTTCTCTTTCACGGCAGTGATTCTGCACCGCTATTAGTATTATTAGGTTTACAGGCATCCGGGTGTCCTTAATTTGGCCAAAGCTCTCGTATAGTAGCAATGCTAGGGAGATTCGTCCGCGTGAAAAAGAAATGTAGTTATAAATAATGTTAGTTGGTACAGCAGTGCATTCCACTGCGGATTTGAGTCCGTCTTTTTCTAAACCTTCGCTAGCTAGCCGCATAATTTCTAGCGAATGATTATGCTTCGCGTAGTGCCCGACTTCAAATAAGCTAAATTTTTGAAAAGGTAATTCGTTAATGTTTGGTGATTATAAGCATCGCACTAACGCCTATAGCATTAATTTAGATGTGCGTCAGTGCCATCAGTCTTAGCGAAAATTCTCATTATGTCGCGAATCTTCCATTTTTTATACTAATCTGAGACAATCATCGCTGAAACGAACAGAACAGCGAACAAAACGAAACGTATCAGGCAAGAGGCGCGACGTAAGTAAAGCTCCGCTGAGAGCCGCACGATCCGCCTTCGTCGTGAATTATCTCTGTCTAATGTCATTAAATGCGAATGGAATGACTGCAGAGCTATGGAAACGTACTTGGCAAGTTTCACCCGCAGGCGGAACGAACGCGTAAGTGGCGAGCCGGGTGATTTTCATTTTATTCGAGGTGTCAGGTTTTGTCGGAAGGAAATCCGTCTCGCTGGTCAGCAGAGGCAGGGGCGAGTTCCCACTGTGGAGGTAAGCCGCGCTGTGAACACCTCGATAATGGCGAGCGCCGCATCGCGATTTCGGGTGTATCCCAGCTACAGCTATGGATTAAGTTTAAATTAATTCTGACACAGGTTATAAACAAGCGCAAGACCAAGCCACACGTTGAAACGGAATCTATTCGCACCGTGATTTTTTGCTTCGTTTCGCTGTTTTAAGACGCCTTACTTGTTCTTTTGGTTTTAATGTTTACTACGGCCTGTGTCATCCGTGTGTGACCTTGAATGCTCCGGCCGTACAATTTCTTCCACTGGCCTTTTTTCTTTGCTCGCCGCCAGCGTTTGGTGCTGAGTGCTTTGGCCGAGAAAGTCAATTCCCCGCGAACGCGGCTGTTGGGAAGAGAAACAGAGGGGGAAGGGGGGCGTGCCCTGGGTTGACGTCTCGTACCTCTCAAGTACGTTGACCGACCGACTCCCTCCTCTCCAATCTCTCTCTCTCTCTCTTTCTTTCTTGCGCGTCTTCAACGCTTCCTCCGAGATGGCGCGACCGCTCCGGCGCGCAGCGGGCTCGCCGTCGCCGTGCGCTTGTTTTGAAATCCTACGCTTGCTCTGCTCTGCGTGCTGTTCCGTTTCCTCCCCTTCAAATGCTTTCGGCCACGTGGTACCGTGTTTGCTTTCGTAATCCATTAAGCGTTGTTCGATTTCCATGAACACATTCAGTGTTCGTTTCTTTTATTTGCTTTTTTTTTGTTGTTGTTCTCTAAACTCAATTTTAGTTCGTTGTCTTCATTCCCACTAGGCTTCGCGTTTAGCGCGAATGTTTCTGCAAAGCTTTTGCTCATGATTTGGAGATATTGCGACTGTCTTATTTAAACTAATTGTTTCAAAGCCTCGAGGAACGCGTGCCTGCTTCGTACGCGTTGTCCTCCCGAAAACTTGGCTGTCATTGGCCTGTAGCTGGAGTTTTGTCGATCAGTCTAGTCGAGCCCGGAGAGAAAACTGTACGGGCATGCTGCTCGTGATTAAAAAATGTTTTGCAAGATTTCCATGGAGCGCGTGTTCTCCACCATTGTCGTTGTATGGTGCAAAAGAAGCCCAAAAGCATAGGGGACTCATGGGAGCGCCGCCGACCTTAGGGGTCATTTCAACTTCCGAGGTCGCTCACCTTGCCTCTCGAACGTTCCGGCGCTGCTCCCTGTTGTCCACGGCAGTCTTCGCTTTAAAATTCGATAGGTTGAACGTTAAATGGAGCGACGTTTTATTTATAATTTCGAATGCCTCAAAGGCCCCTAATATAGGGGTATTAAAGGGTATGTTGAAGGTAGCTCAGCAAAAAGACTTCGCGCGCCAATCCACCAGATGTACTTCAGGTTACGGGAGGCTGTAGGCGATAAACCTTTACAGCGCGGTCATTCGGTTCGTGCTTAGTTAAGCAGACTTTGGTGACATGTTTCTGACAAAAAAAGAAAAACAAAGCCGCATAATTATGCAATATATTTGCGCGTCAAAAGTTCATCCTGCCACTTGCCGACTTCTTTCAGGATTTCTTCGGGATAAGTACAATTATAACGAACTTCTATTAAGCCAGCAGTTCGTTGTAAGCAGGCTCCCGACTGTTGTTTATGCGTTTCCATCCACGTACCATTTCCTGCGCTCCCCGTGTTCCCCAATCAAAGTATAGTGGTCCTTTTTTTTTTTTTTTGTGCTTCAATTGACCAATTTCGAAGCGCTGTGAGACAGTCCGCCATAGTCGCCACTTTACAGTCACGGCAAAAAACCACACACGTCATAGCCTTGGTAAGCGGCAATAAAGATGGCGGCTGCTGAGGAAATAGTCGTGCGCCTTTGCTCGTGGGAGAGCTGAGCGTCCGGAAAAACTCAGTTTTCTAATCCTGCAGACGAATCGTCCCATTTCCTAAACGGGCATCGGGGAAGTTTATACCGCCGCGATACTCGTAACGTGTTTCCGAAGGGCAGCTCTTCCTCGCTGGAGTCTACCTCTGTCGAGTGTGTGGTCCTGCATCGTGGCTGCCGGTGCGTCGTCGAGTCGACGCAACCTCGCCTGCTGCTTCTCTGGCCTCTTCAAGCACGACGTGCCGATACCGCACGTAGCCGATCTGCACTGGCCGCTGTCCACGCAGCACCGCCGGGCGGGAGTTTTGAATGGGGCCTTCGCTTTTGCTGCAATAACATTACTGCGCGTCGCATTCAAGCAACGTGAAGAACTGCGCGTGCACTTTCTTTCGGTTTGTGACACGCGTGGCTGGACGAGCGGCCGGCACTTTGCGTTCGGGGTTGTCGCTAGAACAGGTTGTCTGGCTGATCGCGGCCGGACTGGTTTCCGCCGACCGCTCCAAACAAAGCGTGCCGCCGCGGAGCGTGTCATTCCTGCCAGGCGGGCGCCCCGCCAGCGCGACGGCAACCAGGTGAGCCGCTTTCTTGCGCACCGCAGTCCGTCTTCGCCGAGCGCGCATCGCCCTTGCTTCCGTCGGATTTCACGAGTATCTTTGTGTGCCCACGATATAGCAATACACGGTGTGGCAGGTTTCACATCGAGGGCAGGCGCTCGACCCCGTATACGAGGGTCTATACACAGAGCACTCCGGCCGCAGTGTATACGAAACTCCGTACGTCACGTATTCACTGGCGGAAGCAAGATATCGACGGGTCTCGAGGGCCAAATGGAGAGAGCCTGTGCGCTGTTTTTCCTCGGCACAGCGATAAACGGACGCTATGCAACGGGTCGACACGTGGTATGTTCTGCGATGTCCTGGCAATACGCGAGATTGACGTGTCGTCACCGCTCGGGGCAGCGCCCGCTTTTCTAGGCGCTGTGCTCTGATCGTCGCCAACGGGGCAGTTCGCTCTCGACACATTTGGCGCAACAAGAAACACACTAGCAGACGTTGTAAAGAAACGGCTGGTTCCGTCTCACTTCGTCCTTCCTCCCCCGTGCTGCCCTGCAGCGTATACATGTATTACTGTGGTGGAACGAAAACAGCTCGCGCGATGCTTTTCAGCTCCCGCACGTGTCCCACGGCGGGCGGTGACATCCGCCACATGATTAAGAAATAAGTATTTCGAGGCCTTACACGGGACTTTAATTTTGGCAGTCCCCTTGAAACAGCTATACGTCGAGTACAAATACCCAAATTTGCCATCAAAGGGTTATATCGGCTCAGTAGCTGTGAAGAGCGCGAAAGTGCGTGGGACGGATGAAATATTCAGCGGCAAGGCTACCAGGCACCTATGTGAAGTTTCAATCCGCACGCCTCGGGTAACCGCTGCTTGAAAATCGCGGCAGTATACCTCGGAAGAAAATATGAAGGACACATTTGAGCAGATCACGCCCTGTAAAAGCTTTTGGATGTAGGATGTTTTCAGTAAAGACGAGGCAGGGGGGACAGTCTTAGTGCGCCATTTAATCCAACATCTACATAACGATGCGGTGCAGCAGTTATGGACTGCTTAGCAGCAGTATTTGATACATAGCGCAGGTATAGGTGATCGTGCGTGTATTTCTGCAAAACACCCTTCCAATCGGCGCTCCGCAAGGGCTCACGATCGGTGTTCCGACTGGTCCTGCCAGTGCATGAGGAAATACTTTTACACAAGTTTTGTAAATACGTGCCCTGGTATTTAATTCCAAAAAGGTAACGTGGCATATAGCGTTCCCTTGGCTCTGCTACTGCTCAAAACAACCTTCAAGGATGTCTTTTAAAGTGCAATGCTTACTAGATGCGTGTGTATTGCTTGCTGACCTGTTTTGCTCTCCACATCATAATTATACATGATTGTATACACGTGTCTTTCCTTAAGGCGAAGCTTTATTTGCGACCCCTCCCGGACTTTCCTGACCGTGGCTACTGTCTTGTCGGATACATACATACATACATACATACATATACATATATACATACATACATACATACATACATACATATATACATACATACATACATACATATATACATATATACATACATACATACATACATACATATATACATACATACATATATACATACATATATACATATATACATACATACATATATGCATACATACATATATACATATATGCATACATACATACATACATACATATATACATACATACATACATATATACATACATACATACATACATACATATATACATACATACATACATATATACATCATCATCATCATCATCAGCCTATATTTATGTCCACTGCAGGACGAAGGCCTCTCCCTGCGATCTCCAATTACCCCTGTCTTGCGCTAGCGTATTCCAACTTGCGCCTGCGAATTTCCTAACCTCATCATCCCACCTGACTTTCTGCCGTCCTCGACTGCGCTTCCCTTCTCTTGGTATCCATTCTGTAACCCTAATGGTCCACCGGTTATCCATCCTACGCATTACATGGCCTGCCCAGCTCCATTTCTTCCGCTTAATGTCAACTAGAATATCGTCTACCCCCGTTTGTTCTCTGATCCACACCGCTCTCTTCCTGTCTCTTAACGTTACTCCTAAGATTTTTCGTTCCATTGCTCTTTGTGCGGTCCTTAACTTGTTCTCGAGCTTCTTTGTTAACCTCCAAGTTTCTGCCCCGTATGTTAGCACCGGTAGAATGCAATGATTGTACACTTTTCTTTTCAACGACAGTGGTAAGCTCCCAGTCAGGATTTGGCAATGCCTGCCGTATGCACTCCAACCTAATTTTATTCTTCTGTAAATTTCTTTCTCATGATCAGGGTCCCCTGTGAGTAATTGACCTAGATAAACATATTCCTTTACAGATTCTAGAGGCTGACTGGCGATCCTGAATTCTTCTTCGCTTGCCAGGCTATTGAACATTATCTTTGTCTTCTGCATATTCATCTTCAACCCAATTCTTGCACTTTCTCGATGAAGGTCCTCAATCATTTGTTGTAATATATACATACATGCATACATACATACATACATACATACATACATACATACATACATACATACATACATACATACATACATACATACATACATACATACATACATACATACATACATACATACATACATACACACATACAAAGGTTGTATGAAAGTGCGTACCCACGAAGTGGCTCATATACACTTTGTATGCTGACCACCTAAGTCCAACTCTCTTCTGCGTAACAAAAAAAAAATAATAATAAATACTTCCTGCATAAATCCTGCACATATAATGTCGGCTCACAGGCATCTCCAAAGCACGCCGATCTGTTAATGGAACGGCGCATTATATTTAACGGATTGTGCGATTTTCTTTATTTTCTTTGATTTAACTGCTACTCAGTATTTCCCGCTCCAAGGGTTCTTGGCCACTCCTTTAAAATGGGCACGATCCACGACGTACGATTCCTACATAAAACGTGAAGGTATAATGCCGGCTCAGAGATGTCACACCGACCTGTTAATAGAACGGTTTTTCACGAATTGTTCTTTTTTTATAATTTAGCCATTCGGTATGTGCCACTGGGGGGTGTGCTCTGTCAATCCTCCAGAATGGGTGGGTATGTCCCACTGTGACACACAGCATCCCTCAACCTTACTTGATATACGTGTCTTGCCTTTCTGTGGATATACACCTGACACCACCAAATTGTACGCATCGCCGTTAGTTGTAAAGCATTTAATTAACCGCTTTTACTTAAGCTTCGCATATATTCCAACATGTGCGTCGGATCTGCTTTCTCCTCCTCCTTTGGAGTGCCCGCATGTCTGTCTGAGGAAGCCGGGAACGCTTCGGCGCTTCGGCTGTGCGTAAAGTCTGGCGTTCGTCGGGTCGCGACGCGCCTTCGTGGAATATGGCGTGGTAGTCGGCGATCGGTAAACTATAGGCTGCAGTAGCCGCGCACCGCCTGTCCTTTCGCTGTTGATCGGCTTTTGCCGCGGGTGGATCATTGCGCTCCAGAGTATATGCGCACCATGTCAGCGGAGGCGTCTGCGCCGTTGCACGCCACTGAGCACATCGCGAGTGCGTCAACATCATCCGATGATCGGCGTGGCGCTTCCCTCAGCATCCGCTTTGGGCTCCCTCTGCCACGGGATATATCTTATGCGGCGCGACGCCGTTAATGGGACATGAGGCCACCGCGGACGCCGTTACACGGCTGCGTCTCTGTCGCACTTTTCAGGGCACGGCACAGTTGAGCATGCCGTGACTGGAAAGGGGTGCTGGCATTCATGCTGCGTGAATGTGCTCATCGAACGCACTGCGAGCGGAAACGTGACAGCACGCGTTTATTCGCTCCATTCTGCTTCTATACAGCCAGACATGCATGCGCTGCGTATTTTAACTTTCTTCTTGAGATCCCTACCACCACCCCGACGCGCATTTCGTTTATTCCGTCTCCCACGCCTGTCATCGCCGACAGAAGCCGTGGAGTTTCGTTCAGTACTCGCACGTATGCGTGGCTGCCATTTTGCATCGCGCGCCGAGAGGAACGGCCCATCTTCTGGCGCGCGGTCTCTGAACTGGGTGTTGCCGGATCGAGTGCCGTAATTCCTCGCGTCTGCGTGTCTCGCGCACGCGTGGGCGGGGTCTTTCCCTTCGTGGTGCTTGATAGTAACCACGTGTGGTAGTCTCGACACCGCCTAAATTACACCTAGACGTACACCTATAGGCAATGCGTGCTATATATAAGCAAATAGCATTCGGTAGCCGTGGCTGTGCCGTATCAGAGTTATTAAAACGTTATGCGTGTACACCTAAACGAAAAATACGTAAAAGAAATTCTACCTTTCAAGTACGTTGTTCACAAACTGCCAAGTTGCTGATTCTGCAGACGCGTTTTATTGTCCGTGCGGCCGTCACCTGTACTTCCTCGAAGGCGTGAGTGTTTTTATTGGCACGTTATTTTTTCTTCGTCACGGGTGGGTATGTCCCTCTGCCGCATGCTGCCAAGCCACCAGTATAGATAGAGGACGCGTTCTCGTGAAGGGACTTTTCATTCTTCCTGTCCTCCTTACCTTATCGAATGCTTAGCTTTCAGCCAGTCTCTATAGCACGTTGACGTAACCATGCGTAAGTCGGGCATTTGGTAGTTCAAATCTGATTTTGTATTTCTTTCCGGTCAGGTCGCTTTTTGCAATGCCTCTTGGTAGCCGTAGCATATACCGGGCTCATACATATTCCCTGGACTTGTTTAAAATGATTTTAATTTCGTGTGTTGTTTATTCTGATAAAGGTAAATACATTTTGAGAAATTTTCCGCTGCGAAGAGAATTGAGAGAATTGAGCTCCTTTGTTTGGGCTCATTGTTGAAAAAAGCGGTATACTTGCTCATTGCCGAGTTTTCCTTCGTTGAAGGACTTTAGCGCGCTGGCGAAGCACGACATTTTAGGACCGTGTTTTAGCAAATTCAAGAGACTGGAAGGGTTACAGTTACACTGGAAGGAACTTTTGAAGTCAACGGGCTTCTCCACTCATCTCGCTGAGCACAGCCGATGGATGAAAGCGGAAACTGTGTGGGGACGCGGTACTCCCTTCGTCATCACCGGGACCGTCAGCTATATGAGATGGCATCGGACCGACTGGAATGTGCGGCGAAGCCCGCTTTCAGTTTTTCACAAATTGTTGATTCGTGCTTGAAGGTAAGCTCCTTGCAATGAAGAGGAACACGCAAAGCTCTCGTTGTGGGCTCCGCTTTTGTTCTTTTCACAGTGGTATAGCGCGCATGTCTGCTCCTACTACACGCCGCTTTTCGCTGTTCAGCACGTTTCGTAAAGGATAACTGTAAAAGGCATAAGAGCATGCCTACTGCCTGGATAATGCCACTGTTCGTTTGAGCTTCGCAGATATACTCGTATTATATCAGCACCGCGCTACCCAGTTTATGCGCAAGACTGAGTTACTCAAGCTTACGAGTACATGGACTTCATTCCAGCTTACAAGAGCCGACGGCTATAGTTCATATAAAGCTACAACTTTGAACTTGATATGGACTGTACGGTAGAATTTATAAATTTTGAGGTGTGCTTTTGATAGCAATTCTTGCTTTGTCGTAAAGGCGACTTTGAGTTTAATGTTGACTAATCTCGTCGTGACAGGGCGTCGCCTGCCTGTGTTTACAGCGGCGTAAATGTGGTCGCAGACGAGGCAGATGACTTCTCTCTCTTCTATGTATGCGCGCCGCCACGTCTGGCCGCAGCTATACCTCCGACCTTGTTCCGAGTCGCGCCATCGACACCGTCGTGACACTCAGCTGTCCGTGTTGCCACCACGGAGGCCCGTTGTCCTGCAGGTGGGCAGAAAACCCGTCCTTCGTTTGGTAGCTTTTGGCTGAGACGGCTAGAGATCCTCTTCACCGCCAAATGGCACCACATTCGTGCGAGACGACTTACGCGCGAGCATGTACACATTATCGTGCTTGTTGTGCGCATTTGTATCCATGCGTCGCAGCTGGCAAATCGTACTGGACAAAGTTTTGCTACCTGCAGCTTAGTTCAGCGACTGCAAGTGCGTCTAACCGGAGTCGCGTATAATCGCTTGCAGTTGCACAGCTCGCGCGGCTTCAGAGGCGGCGAGTGTGCGTCCGTTTGGCGCCTTCTGTGTCGGGGGCCCTTCGGCTGTGCTCAATTAGGACTCGTTGGTGCTCGGGGCGGAAAGCCGCGATGACTTGGTTCTTCCCGGAACGAGCACCCGCCGCTTGCTCGTCGTGGCGCGCGAGCAGGCCTTCGCAGCTCGCCTGTTTGTTCGTACGCTTATGTACTTGACGCCTTCGCGGCTCCGTCTGTGTATTGGTTTTCATACGTCACATATACAGCGCATTCGATGAACGTTCGGCAACTGTGCGGCGAAACTTTGTGGCTGCGAGTCAAACCGGTCGGCGAACATTCGTGCCGAGCAACGCTTCCTCTGTGCCCGGTCACGTCTGCTTTGAAATAGTGGCCAGGAGTGCCAACATATATGTGACGCTCACATGGCTGACGCAAACACGCACGCAGCCTTGAGGGACTCGACGGCGACCGGTGCCTGGCATAGCGCCTTGGCTGGGTCCGCTCGCTGAATAGTTATCGTTGTGTGCGCGCACCAGTGTCGAATTTCCGGGTAATTAGAGCGCTTAAAGGTTATTTCCACCCTCGCGCATCTTTCGCGTTCTTCAAAGGGTCCCTTTTAGTTCGCGTCATTTCAGCAATCTTTAGATACTGACTGCGATATTGTAATTATTTGATTTCTCGCCACTTTCGCACTAAGGGCTTATGAAGAGGCGGCAGGGATTTGGAAATTTCCTAATTTAGGAAACTAATTCCTGCTTCTCGGAATTAGTTGTGCTGTTTAGGCATTGCACCTTAAAGCAGTGCAAGATCTGTGTACGTTTCGTGTTTGCGCGTCCATCTGTGTGGAGCACACTCCAGAGTCCAGGCATGTTTAGGCAATTCTGCAGTGCCCCACTTTGTCACTCGTGTCTTCATGGCGTAGCCGTATTTGTGAGTGTGTGTTCAGATGTGTCCTTATCTGTGGTGAAAATATGAGAGGAAACGAAAACAACATTTCCTGTAATGTATACGGAGGGCGATTAATCTCGCATCTCGTGGATGAAAATGAGTATGTTAATTACCTCTGAAAATAAAGATAGCAAACAATTACAATTTATCCGCAGAATGTTTTGTTTGGATAGCGAGAATCCGTAATATAATCGTTTCTGCTACAGTCATCGAAGCTCTCATTTGTCGCTGCACTTGAGTTCTCTTATCGTTTTTGATAAGATTTTGGTAACGCGTTTGTAGACTTTTCTCACATTTGCCCCGTTTCGATGTCATCATCATCATCATCATCATCATCATCATCATCATATATTTATGTCCACTGCAGGACGAAGGCCTCTCCCTGCGAGTATTCAAGCTCTTAGACTGGGAAGGCTTAGGAGTGAGGATCAGTGGCGAATATCTCAGCAACCTTCGGTTTGCAGATGATATTGTCCTATTCAGCAGCAATGGGGACGAACTAAAACAAATGATTGAGGACTTAACCGATAAAGTATAAGAGTGGGATTGAAGATTAATATGCAGAAGACAAAGATAATGTTCAATAGCCTAGCAAGGGAATAAGAATTCAGGATCGCCAGTCAGCCTCTAGAGTCTGTAAAGCGTTTAAATAGGTCAATTACTCACAGGGGACCCCGATCGTGAGAAGAAAATTTACAGAAGAATAAAATTGGGTTGGAGTGCATACGGCAGGCATTACCAAATGCTGACTGGGAAGTTAACACTGTCGTTGAAAACAAAACTGTACAATCATTGCATTCTATACCGGTGCTATAACATATGGGGCAGGAACTTGGAGGTCAACAAAGAAGCTCGAGAACAAGTTAAGGACCGCACAAAGAGCGATGGAACGAAAAATGTTAGGCCTAACGTTAAGAGACTGGAAGAGAGTGGTGTGGATCAGAGAACAAACTGGGATAGCCGATATTCTAATGGGCATTAAGAGAAAAAAATGGAGTTGGGCCGGCCATGTAATGCGTAGGACGGATAACCGGTGGACCATTAGAGTTACAGAATGGATACCAAGAGAAGGGAAGCGCAGCCGAGGACGGCAGAAAACTGGGTGTGGTGATGAAGTTAGGAAATTTGCAGGCGCAAGTTGGAAGCAGCTAGCCCAAGACAGCGGTAATTTGAGATCGCAGGGAGAGGTTTCGATGTATTCTTTGCTGAACCGAACACTAGCCATAGATAGTTGTATTTTTTTTTTTTTAGATTTAACAATAAAAAATATTTGAACGGTAAAATGCCAGGATTAAGGTCATGGTTTATGAGCAAGTTGGTAATTTTCAGCGTAGCGGTCCTAATACTGGCGTCGGTAGCTGTTTCGGGAAACTTCCAAGGTTAAGCTCGCAAAGGTCGCCGCTTAGTTCAATGCCTCCGTAATGGTAGCGTTCGTCGTGGATGCGTTGTCATTCCAGGATCCAGGGCAGTGAGCGCTTGCGCTCTGGCGTTTATGGTAGGCTTCGAAGAAGCAGCTGCTGCCATCGCCGCGATGCCGAGCAGCGCTTTAGAGCCGTGTCATCCTGAGAGCTAAACTGGGGACTTGTTAGGAGGCTTGCAGCTATCAATATGGTAAGTTTCGATGCTGGTTTCTGTCGTGTTTACACTTTGCGAATACGTAACGGCAAGCTTTCGGTTGCCCCTGTGGGGCGTAATGTTTCCCCTTGTTCTGGCCTATTGCTCATTTTCAGCCACGGGAGAAACTGGCGACCCGTTGGTGGACGCTAGAGACACCAGCTCCCTCGGGGCAGTCTTGCCCGCCGTGCAGCAGCCTTTCCCCCTTATGTGCCGGTGGGCCTGACCGCCCCCTCGTCCGAAGAAGCACATGCCGCGTCCTTGTTGTGTTCCCGCGTGGCTTTTGTATCCTCCCGGCGGCAATCCGTTACGGTGTCCTTGGGCCGCGCGCGGCTTCAAGGGCGACCGCGCGACGACGCTCGGGACGTGCGCCTGGTTGACCGCTGCTGCTTCTGGTTATGTGCGGAGGAGGAGGAGAGGGCGATGATTCGCCCCATGTGCAGCTGCTGCCTTCTGCTTCCCAAATTAAACAGGGCCGCGCTCACGACCGTATCGTAAGAGAGTGGACAAAAGGAGAGATCTCTCTCTCTCTCAACGTTGCTTTCACTTTTCCGACGTAGATCCGGAGACTCGTGCAGCGCCTGTATGCCATTCACGCTCCCTTTATGCAGCCAGCCTCTGGATTGTAGCGAGTGCGCGCCAGGGCTCCAATTCTCTCACACGTTAGCGCGACTCGGCATTTTGGAATGGTTGTCGTGGATGCATGAACCACAGCTTTCGCGACTATCGTTGATCTCGGCCCAACGAGCCCAAGGGCGCCTCGGCGCTATCGTCAGGGTGTCCCTTGACGAAGAACTTTCGCGCAGTGCGAAGTGTGGTGCTGGCGTCGAGACAAAAATATATATAATTGAGTTATTGCCCTATAGAGAAGAGTCCTCGGGTGCAAGCAGAATATGCGAGTCTCTTGTCTGGCTTGAATTTGAATTAAGCGAAGGAGATAAAAAATAGTGTACAGTCCTTGTGGGTTATGTATAGGGAGACCGGAGTGAAACGACAACAGGAAAAAACGAGGCAGGTACGATCTTAAATGTAATTAACCCGATACTATACTGTGGCGTCGAGGCTTGGCATGCCGCTAAGTACGCTCTAGCCCAGAAACACCATGCAGTGTCTCGCACACACTATCGAATGTAGAAACCAGATTTTGGATTATTTTTTTCCCCCCCGTTTTGGCTTGCCTGTACGTGCAGAACAATCATATGTGACCTAGCGAAAAGCGTGCATGCTCCACTGGTGCGTCTCTCTGTGATCTGTCACACGGCGACACCCGCCGTGGTTGCTCAGTGGCTATGGTGTTGGGCTGCTGAGCACGAGGTCGCGGGATCTAATCCCGGCCACGGCGGCCGCATTTCGATGGGGGAGAAATGCGAAAACGCCCGTGTACGTAGATTTAGGGGCACGTTAAAGAACCCCAGGTGATCGAAATTTCCGGAGTCCCCCACTACGGCGTGCCTCATAATCAAATCGTGGTTTTGGCACGTAAGCCCCCATAATTCATTCATTCATGTCACACGGCGACAGTTGTCAACCACAAACACTTGTCTCACGGTGAAGCGCTGTGCGAACTGGCCGCGACATCAGCGCAAGGATGGTCTGTGTTGTGCTTTTCTGCGCCGAGTGGCCGTTTGTATAAGTGTACTATAT
Organism: Dermacentor silvarum; assembly: GCF_013339745.2. NCBI lineage: Eukaryota > Metazoa > Arthropoda > Arachnida > Ixodida > Ixodidae > Dermacentor > Dermacentor silvarum. The sequence goes on along the minus strand of NC_051154.1, from coordinate 13,617,390 downwards.
CCTCCCCTAGCCGATTGAGACCGTGCGGCTGTGGGATTCGTGTCCTATAGTCGTGGTAGCGGACTATCCGCATGCAGCCGAAGATACTGCAGCAGGACGCGCTCCGAGCACGATCGCCGCGCACCTCGCTGCCTCCCCGTGCAGTCACTAATGGCCGGCGCAACCTTAATCGACTCACGGACGGCGGCCGTCTGCTCACGGACGGCGGCACGGTTGTTGCGACTGCTTTATTTGCCGTGGACGGGCTATTCTCAGTTATGTTTGGGCCACGGAGCCACTGGGACGGGCGTACAGAGCTGCCCCGGAATGCGAGCTAGCCGAGCGTACGGGAAAAAAAGAAAATACTAATAAAGGTAAGAAGGCGAAGGTTGGCCACACACACATGCGCTCGTCTGAGAGACCTTAGCTTCCGCGCCTTCGTGAATGCCGCACCTTTCTCTCGAAGGGCTCGCGTAATATGTGAGTCATGGCACGTCGAGGGCCACGTGATCGCCTCGTCGGGCGAGGTGGCGCCTAGGGGCGCAATTCGCACTTATTATTAGATATCGCGCGAGCGTCCTTTTTGTTCCCTGTAGCCGTGCCTTCACTCCGCGACGTGTGCCGCTCGTTTTCGTCGCTAATTGCCGCAGGCTTGTGCACAAGCGGCTGTATCGCTCTAGAATGCTATAGTACAGTCTGTAACAACATCCATTCGTACAATACACGGTGTTTTTCAACTTGGCCATGGGCGAACGTTATTTGCGGCTTATGTTCTTAACAGTATATCAAATGCTTAGGTGGCATAACTTGCCAGGGGTCAATTTTTTTTACGTGATTTGTAGACAAATGGTAGCACACAGATGTAAAACCAATCATTGTTCGTTACTCCCAATGCATACGCAAACTCATCATTGTGTGATCGTTACGTGGCACAATTGCGGCCCCCAGAGACGCTGGATTTGCCTCTGTGGTAATCCTTATATGGAACTCTGAGCGAGACAATGCTGTCGGCGAACATGCGTTCGCTGACCTCGTTTGTGTGCATGCGAACGGAGTAGATTGGAATGAATGTTTATGCCAGCCGCCCTTTAGTACAAAGACCGGAAAAACAGTGAATCACTGACATCTCACGTTTGTTTTCGGTCGCCAGATAGGCGGTAACCTTTGCGGCCGGCCGTTCCCTTGCGCGTCGCCAGAACCTTCCTCGGAGGCATGCTGAATGCCCGACCAGTTGTCGTCGAGGGCCCCGTGGGGGGAGAACATCTTCTTGTAAAAAAGGCAGCTGTCGGCCCCATCCGGACGACCGGCCGCGGCAGTGGCCCCGCCGGTGGTGCCGCAGGGGCGCTTCCGGCGGCGGCGCGCGTAGTTGAATAGGCGCTCGTCCGGAGCGCCGCCTCCGGACCTCCTCGCCTCGGAGTCGCTGGTGGTGGCTGCTGCCGCCGGCTGGTTCAGTGCTCCTGCTCGGGCCGAGCGGCGTGCTGCTGCCTTTGCCGCCGAACGGATATACTCCGGATAGATCGGGGTCACGTCGTCGCTCTCGCTTTTTTTCCCGTGCGCGTCTTCGAGCGCGGGTGTCGTCGTCCAGCAGGCGCGCCCACGCGCCGGCCACCCCGACGACCGTCGCCGTGTTTTTCCCCCGCCGTGGCGCGATGCAGCGTCCGCGCAAACCGAGCCTCTTCGACGCGCCCATCTGGAAGAGCCTGCCCTACTCGCTCTGGGCGGCGCTCCTCGACGACGTAGACGAAGACTCCAGCGACGATGACTCCGAGTCCTCACTCTTCTCGTCCAGGGTCTCCTCCGAGGGTTGCCTCTCGGACACCGAAAGTGAGTCCTTGCAGAGTGCGGCTGCAGCTCTGTGCCTCACGTGTGTTGTCCGCAGTTGTTGGGTGGCGATTGTACGGCTGACGCGCACGCTGGGTGTTCTGGCACGAGACGGTAAACACCGCCTTCGACTCTTCTGGACTGTTGGTACTCTAAGAGTGACGAAACCTCTTGGGTCCTTCTGTCAAGAAGGGATCAGGCGTCCATGACTGTCCGGTAAAAAATTGCGCTTGTAGCACCACGGTTGTTGCAAAGCAATATGAAATCTGGCGAGCTGCTGAGGGCTAACCATGACGATTAGTAGCACGAAAAAAAAAAAGTGAGGGGGGGGGGGGGCGAAAGCACGGCCACTTAAAGGGTGTTTGCATGCGCTGCGGGGGCTTTTGATAAGCAGCATAACTACTACATGGGTCTGCAGTGCCTTAGGGCATGTCTGTGCGTAATCATCATGTACTAACGAGGCAAGCGGTGTTGTCTTCAAGACAAGTTTTTGCGATGTTCATCTAATGCTGTCATGGCTCTCACTTGTAATATTCTAAGACACCTGACAAAGAAAGTAGACCTTTTATTTGTATACCCTATCCTATCCGCCTTCACCCCCTCGCCCTTGTTTTCATTTCTTTGTTCCGTCGCTGCTGTAGACGCAGCCAGTCGAGAGAGAACCTTGTAATTTTCTCGGCGGCGAGTCACTTTGCGGCCAGCCTCGGAAGCGATGGCGAAGCCGAAAACTTCAAGAAGTGCATTCACGACGCGCAAAACCGGATCCATGCGTAGCAGCGTCTCTCCGGCAGTCGCCCGATAGCTGCGTCCCAGGAAAGCTCGGTCGAGTTTCAATGCACTCGCTTCACAGTTTGAGGATGATGAGCTGTCACTTGGATGACTCAGTGCACGCATTCCTCGTTTTCGTGTAGCACTGCCTTCGGGCTCGACGCGTCAGGTGACGCGCCGTCACACCTTGCGTCGACGGATTGCTGCTTAGCTTGTCAGCGGAAACACTGCTGAGATATGTGGCCACTGCGGATGGGGCGCGGATTCTTTGAGTGTTTGCAAACTCCTCCTTACAGCGTGTTTACATTCTCGGTTATATTCGAAGGGAAAAAGAGAGCCCCGCTCTTACTATTCGATGTTGCACATTAATTTGCATTTACTTTCTGTTAATTATCTTCTCCCAACGTCCTTTTTTTTTTATTGTTCAGTGTCCTTTCTACCTCAGTGTTTTTCAACTCGGTGGCAATTCTGTCTTAAGGTAGCTGTCATGTACGGCATGTGCCTCGTCGCCCTCGTAGTAGAGTGCACTTTGCAGCGAACCAACGGGACTCCCCAGCGTGACGAGCAACGCACCACTCGTGTCTAATGAACCAAACCAGTGCAGTTATACAGTAGAAAGCTGAACTTCGTGGTATGTTTAGGATTGCCTGTACATTTTAAAAGAGAATCCCGTGACATTCAAATCCAGTACTCCTCTGCAATAATATGTGATTATTGGGCACCAAAGGTGTTCTCTCTCATGGAGTCGTTGGATGTGCGTTGGTGCACGTGATCCGGCCACGTTACACGCCGCGTGGTGTCTCGCGTTCTCGAGAACCCTTGAACGCGAGATAAGAGGTCCGAAAAAAGGAACGGAAGTGGTTTCCCTCCTGCGAGGAAGCCGCGCATCGAACCCCTGTAAAGGAATGCGCCCGTTCTGCGCTGGCGCGCACGCACACTGGGCGCATGATCGCTCTCTGCCCTCCTCCGACGCCCGGCGATGACATGGCACGCGCTCTTGGGCCGCGCTGTCGGCCAGTCCGTCTGCGGGAGCAGCGAGTTGGATCGCTCTCTTTTGTGACCGCTTCCGCTGTTTGAAGCTTCGGCGGAGTTGCCGACCAGTACGCCGAGGCGCCGCTGCGCTTTTTGAAAACGCCGGGATTGTGCGACTTGCTGTGGCGGTGGTTGGGCGCTTCCGTGCGTGGTGTGCGCTCACTCCTTCGTCTTCGGTCTTACGGGCGCCTTACATCAGTACTGCGTAATCGAGCAAAACGTGCTCCTCGCTAACATTTTTTTTTTCTTTTAATTCTCTCGTTGCACTCTAAGTGCAGTGTTGTCCGTCCAACTTAGATTGGACTGGTGGGACCACTTTGACTCCTTCTGCATTTGTTTAAGTACTGGTGAAGCTTTCAGTTTAGCTTTTCACAACCAAGGGAATCCAGATGATAACGTTGTTGAAATGCGGCACCCGGATGAAATAAGCGAAATGCCTGGAGAAGTTTGTTTTTGTTCATATCAGTGGGTGTACACCCACTGCCAGACCGACTCCTTTCTGTGCGCACTGGCGAAGATGACTGAGTTGTTATCTGAAAGCCGTCATGTATACAGTTCATAGGTATAACCTCGCAGGAACCCTGGGTCGATAAATTAGCCATCGCAGATCAAATAATGGTGAAGCCGGGTACGTTCACAAATCTTCCGTATCAAGTAATATGCGTACGTAAGAGCTCGTCCAAAAGTTTCATTATTATGTCGCGGGGCATTGTACTACTGATTCGTCACCCTGTAAAAGACGATGGTGAAAATTGGTTTCCATTAAATTCTGAAAAGTGCTGCCTTCTTTGGGGTTCTTAGCAAGGACATGTAATATCTAACATGCGCATTGCGTTTGTGTGTGCCACAATGTTTGCAGCGAGGATTTTGTGCTGCACGAAGCGATAATGTGTGCCTGTCTTTTTCTTTTTTTTTTCTCTCTCTCTCTCTCTCTCTCCTTCGATTCGAAGACTGGCGGCTACGTGCTCGTAAGATAGTTTGTGTTAATTGGAGGCTTTCGACACCTTGATAATAGGTTTAACAACGAGGCGCGCTGCTGCTAAACATACTGTTAAGATAGCCAAAATTCCCTGCGACTCCAGGTGATCCAGTCGTCGTCTCGGTGGGGTAAACGATTTCGAACGGTATCCAGCTGCGCCGGGATTGTACACTGTCAGTGCCATGAAGTTGGTTATCGGGATTTGAGCACTGTGTTAGCATTGTTTTGGTACGAGCGGTGACATCATTCGGCTGTCTGTCGCCTCTGACGATTTTGCTGTTAAGTAATGCCGGAGCAGATAACTGACGAGAGGGCACTTGCGTGGCCGATGTTCCGTTCCTCAAATGTACGCCTTTCTGTATATATGAAGTGCTTACAGTTGATGGACGCTCGATATTGCTTCTTATATGCCAGATTTATTTTCTCGTGATGTGTGTCCAGAAATAATTACTTCTTTATGTTGAGGCGCATTGTTGATAGCTTCGACTATTCGTTGGAAAATTGTGCAGACGCGTACACGTGCAAATATTCAAGTTGTTTATTTAGGTTCTTCGTTTATTCTTGTAGAGCGTCACCTTTGAGAGGTGAATACTGGGAATTCATATGTACCATCAGCAAAAATTGACTCGCGAACAGGCAATACTTTATTAGAACCTCTGTTACGCGTAATTACATGGAAGTACGACATTTCATCTTTCTGTAGCCAGTTTCTAAGCATGGAGTAATGCCAAGTGTATATATATATATACGTTTTGGAGCCTGAGTTAAGCCACTGTTACAAATTGAGGCGACCTTGTAAATGGAACAACGCATTTGACTAGTTTCGTAATTGTTTGAATTTACGATGATACTGTAACTGGCGTGTTTTGTGCTTGAAATATGTTCGGAAACCAGACGCTCCCTGAACGCGTCATTGAGAGTTAGCAGGAGTTATTTTCCGTGACGATCGCTTTTGCCCGGTCTTCAGTTTGCACTGAAGAACAGCGTCCTGATAGTAATCTTTCACCACTCCCCAGCTATCGTATATCGAGGAGGTCGTGTTTTTTCCTCGGTAGTGGTAACGATGGCCGAAGATAGGCACCCCCCTGGCGGCCTGCAATCTTCCTTGACATGCGCTCCTCCAAAAAAGCATGTGCCGTTTTTGCCTGTATTACAAGGGCAGCGACATATCCGTGAGACTGTAGCAGTTTCGTCGCCTTCTCCAATAGCATCGTAATTAATCTGTTACGACCGAGCTGCCGGAACCGAATGCAGGCCTTTGTTCTTGCACGACCTTGAGACACGCTGTCGCTTGCTTCATCTAGCATTTAACGGCCGTTGGGGTGCCGTGCCGGCCATCCAGCAGTGACAAACACCTATTCGTGGAGTGTGCAACACGAGTGTATTGTAGTAGCCGGCCTGCTTTCTCCGTACAAATCAGTGCGCTTGACATGTGTAGCACGGTTATGTAAATTACTCACTACCAAAGCGTCCAGTTTGAACGAATCTGTACTGTACGAGTTTGAACGAATCTGTACCTGGCGTAGAAGGGAATCGAACAGCGCAAAAAGCGTATAGTGAAGACGACAGCCCTGTTCGATTCCCGGCTAAACCAACCAGTCCAGTTCAGCACACCCCCGCTTACCATGTGCCTCTGCCACCCCTCTTCTTGCAGTGCCTAATTGCGTTAGTGATGGAGTTAGTCGCTTATCTTGTAATATATCTTTAAAGCTCGGCGCTCGGGTGCGAAAAGCAGCGTACCCGCCGTGGTTGCTTAGTGGCTATGGTGTTGGGCTGCTGCTGAGCACGAGGTCGCGGGATCGAATCCCGGCCATGGCGGCCGCATTTCGATGGGGGCGAAATGCGAAAACACCCGTGTACTTAGATTTAGGTGCACGTTAAAGAACCCCAGGTGGTCAAAATTAGTCCGGAGTCCGCCACTACGGCGTGCCTCATAATCAGATCGTGATTTTGGCACGTAAAACCCCATAATTAAATTAATTAAAAGCAGCGTAATATGCGTTTATTTTTACTTGTGCGTACGTAACTTTATACCGCTAGTGCAGCACGTAGTTCCTACAGCTCTTGTGCGTTTATGCACGCCCCGGCAGAAGGGACGCGGAAAGCTGCAGGAGCGCCATCGGCAGCGCGGGTTCGACATTCGCCGGGTCCTTCCAACGTTAGCCAGTCCGTGCGTGCGTGCCCTACTCTGGTATATAACGGCAGCTCTGAATGTGCTCAAATGTGGCACAGCTGCGCGCGTGTGTGGACCATCTTCATTCTTTCTCGCTCTGCCGGTGCCTTTTGTGTGCGGCGCAGAAGACGAGAAAGAAGGCCGCGTGTCCGGCTGGCGCGTCCCTCGTCCGGCGGCGGTCTGGGAACGAGCTGCCCTTCCGTGCGCACAGATGTGAGCAAGATGGGCTCTGCTGCTTGTCGCTGAGATAACGAGCCTTTGCAGGAAGAGAGCCTCCTACCCCCCGGCGTGTCCATGGTGTTACTCTTGGGGACACCACGCGTACTAATAATGCGTCCAATTTTTGCGGCGATGTTCTGCGCGGCCTCGAGGGCTGTTCGCGGAAGGTCGTGTCACACCAGTGGTGCACTGAAGCGAGACCTAGAATATTTCGCCCCTTCGTTGATCTGAAAAACGTCCACTGTGTTGCTTTACGAGAAGTTTTGGCCAACTTTGCTCAGACCCCTGACGACGCTGCAGCCATTCGTTCGCGCGGCCACTGTGCTTCGCGCTTGTGGCGTTTCTGCGCCTCGCCATGGTCAGCCCTCGTGCCCTCTAGCGTTAGCGAACCCTATGCGCTGTCTCTCTGTGTTATTAGTCGCAGCCCGTTGGCGGTATTCCAAGCTCCCTGCCCTGTATTCAAGCACGCGCAACGTCTTCGGCCGCCGCGCCGCCGGTAGGAAGTTTCCACGAGACGCTTTTAATAAGTCAGTTCTCTCAAATAGCATTCCGCATCGATGTGAGCGGAATGCAATTTTTCTGAATAAGAGCGCTATCAGCGCTTGCTGTTCTGCTCGCAATTTGTCGAGACCAACGACGGCTTTGTGGTGCAATTAAGGCTTTAGGAACTATTATATCGGATATAGCTCGCGCCGCGGTGACCATCGTTACCTTCTTATTTCCATGTCGTGTTGTGTTCCATTTCCCAACGCGCGTAACGTCTCAGCGCACAGTGGTGTGGAATGGCCGCGCCGTTTGTCTCTGGAAAGCTGTGCACCACCTGACTGACCGCATACATATATATGCAGGGCCGGTATTTTGTAGCGATGCCTTTTCGATGCTAATGCCTTTTCGCGCTTGGTCAGTGGTCAGAGCGACGGTCCACTCACGTTATCAACAGGATCAGCCGCCCGTGAACGGTGGATGATAAGACAAGTATAGAATAAGGCATAAGGCATCGCTACAAGATACCGGCCCAGGGCCGCGATTTTGTAGCGAGGCATTATGACTTATTCTACTCTAGTCTTATCATCCACCGCTCGCGGCCGGCGGATCCCGTTGATAACGCGAGCGGACCGTCGCTCCGACCACTGACAAAGCGCGATAAGCGCGAAAAGGCATTATTACTTTAAAGGCATCGCTACAAAATACCGGCCCAGGAGTGTCTGTGGGCCACTCTGGCATGGTGCCACGCGTGTCGGGGTTCGATTCCCGACGGGTATTTTTGGCACTGCGCTGGAGGAGCCCTCGGCGTGTCTGGCCGGTCCGTGGTGAGGCAAGCGGCGGGAACGAGGCCGTGCCCGCGGGGGTCAGGGTTGTTTCTGCGCCCCGGTCTATAACGGGCCCTCGAGGCACGCAGCCGCTTTCAGCTCTCCGGATGTTGTTCCTTTTGCTCGTTGAAAAACGCCACCTTTTGCCTGATTAAAAGAGTTCCACTCGGAATAGCTGCTGCGCAGTGGTCAAAGTACTTCAGGATCAGTGCTCCCTGCTTTTCGTTTGTGAAAATTCGAGGTACTTTCTTTACATCTATTTTTTTTTAAAGAAAACAGTATAGTGTGTTTGTGCACTTTCCTTTTCACTGGCTATGTTGGTGACTATGTACACTAAATTTTACTGTTCTTGTGGCAATTTTTGTGGTATTTAGAGATATATAGATACAGTGCTTTTATTTTACTTCCACCATATTAAGAAAAGATTGACTTTGACACATAGCTAAATTCTGCCTTTACAGAGTGTTTAATTGATGAGGCGGTGATCACTTGCATGAATAAGTGAACTAGTGGAACTTTGTGAATGAGCTATGTAAAACGCTTCGATTTGTCGTGCGAGCAACGTCCGCCTCTTCAAGTAATACACCTGGAGAGGCGGTGAAGTTGCTTCAAGTAAAAAAAAAAAAAAAAAAAAAAAAAAAAACATGGTCATGTGGCTATGCCCGCTGTTTATATATATCGGTATAAAATTACTGTAATAGTACAGCAACGAGGCTGAGGCCTTATCATGAGACGTGCGTAAAAGCGTCGTACGCATACCGGTCATCGTCTTAAAAAAGGCGGCGAACAAGGTAGTGCACTGTCCGTGCAATAAGGCGGCTCAGCGTCTTCCGGGCAGGCCGCGTGATCATCCGTGCAAGCAGCGCCTCCATGTTACGGCGCGCGTGGACTGGATGCCACGTTGTCGCCGTCGCTCGTGACCCGGAGCGACGCCGTGGATGCCAGGGCGTCTCCCCGCCTTTCGCCCTGCGACATGTCTGCGTGAAACTTATACGGGCATCCTGTCACACTCTTTCTTCCTCTTTTCTCGCTTCATTCCGCTTCGTACACCGCTCCCTGTTTTCTCGGCGTTTGGGGATTTCGCCAGCGGTGACGTTCCTCCGCGCTCTACACTCTCCTGTGCCCAACTCCGTGCTCGCCGTTCAAAAGCTTCTGCGGCTCCGATTTCATCAGATCGAGACGAGCTCCATTTTTCTCATTTTTGTGTCGAACACGGCGAAGGCCTTTTCGCGGAGGCTGTTCGGTTGCGGGCGATGCGGGGTGGGGGGACGAGCGCTTCGGGACGGGGGTGCATCGCTGAGTGCTTTAAAATTTCCGCTGTTTATGCGGCATTCCGTGTTTCTTTTTTGCACGACAACATGCCTCGGTGGATTTGTTTGCGCTATGCACGTGGTGTCCTCACTTAAATGGCAGCTGGGATGTTGCTAAGGCGCTCATTTAGTAACGGGAAGAGCAGCCCTGAGAAAGCAGTTGCTTTGGCGGGGGAATATAAGGCACCGCGATGTATCCGTTGTAATTACAGGATCGCACTGGTCCCAAGTTTCGGTGATGTAGCTTGTCGCTGCTCACGTCTTGACCATAGCCTGCACCGTATCATTCGTGACTGCTTTGTACACGACGTGTGTAGCCATACTGTGTCTCCGGCGTTCTATATATATAGTTGCGTTGACAGAACTTCGACGATATTGTTGTGCGACGTTTTTTTGATAGACCACTGGTGGTGTCGCATTTCATCCGCCCTCTCGCGTCTTTACCGGAAGTGAAGCGCACCGGAGCGCACGGATTGTGAATTCATACAGTTGGGAGTGGCCGAGGCCGGCTTGATGGCTTCGTTCGCGGATGCGGCGTGTTGCAGCTGTCGCGACGCATTTTTGAAAAGTATTGGCTCGCTCCGATGCGACGCGCACTGTAGCTTCGGCTCCGAGATGACGAAAGCGTGTGAGATCCGGAAGGGGCATCGTTCCTTTCTTGATGATGACGTCATGGCGAGTGTGTCTCGGCTGCGTGCAAGGTGGCAAATGGACGGAGTTGACAGTCCGCCACTCTTTTGGCATTCTTGACCGGTTGTTGCGTTCTGCAGCAACGCCACTTGTATTGTACAGATCACGGTGTGAGATATGTATCCGTGGTATAGGTCAGTGAAGCTTTCCGGCGAAACAACTCTGATATAACTGAACAAACCATATTTTCGGTGTCCCAGAGCCCGGTTATCTTCGAAATAAACCGCGAGCTTTGAAGCGCTGCCGCGTTTTGGAGCGGTAGCTCCAAAACGGGGCAGCGTGACCAGGCAACGGTGACCAGGCGAAGAGGCCGCCCTGGCTGTTTAGCCGCAGGCTGGTTCGTCGGGCCACATTGCATATTTCGCAACGCCTCCGACACCGAGAGCGATGGGATGACGTCTTCCGTGATGGACACCCCGAGGTCCGCCGGGCCTTGATTCGGAGAGCCCGCGAAATCGTCGGAATCGTCTGGGGCCTTGGACTAAGAGCATCACCATCAATCTGTTTTTAACAATAAATGTTTTTATCATAGTATCTCAACGCCCTCCCAAATTGTCTGATGGTCATCTCTTGTGATGCTTCATACGCCACGGTTATCTCAGGATTGGTCTGCGTTCGACGTCACTGATGTGTATGACAAAACTGTATGTTGCTTTTAGGCCTCAGCTTACAAGGCCTGCTGATCTATCTGTCACAGCAATTGCATCAACACCAACTAGATCAACTCTATCTCTTCGTTAATTAATCTAGCTTACGGCCTGGACCTCGTGGTCGTTGACAAAGAATAATTTAAAGGGACACTAAAGAGAAACCGGAAGTTGAGCTTTAATGGTAGATTTTCCTATCACAATCACAGTCATACCATTCTTACGGCGAACAGATGTTTAATAAGCGAGAAAATATCGAAAAACTGAAGGATAGGTGCTGACGCCCCTTCGAGTTTCCCGCACTACACGTTCGTGACGTCGGAGATTACAAACGCAGGCCGGTCGCGCTTGGTCGAGAGCGATTTATCGCTGTGAATAAAACGCAAAATGAAATACACCTTAAACGTACATAAACAACATTTGCCAACTTTTTAAACCGTTTCAAGCGCGGAAGTACAAGTTTAGTGCAAAATTAAATAAATAGGAAAAAATGGCATCGCGCTACATGCGGCCGTGATAGTTTCGTAGTTTCGTTTTTGCTACATGCATCATCGCGCGCGCCTGTTCCGCTCTACAGTGTTTGGTTGCGTGTTGCGTGGCTCGAAAAACGTTGACTTCGCGGGAAACAGCCAGAAAGTGCCTCGTGTGTGTAGTGTTCAGGGCTGCATAAACTGCCCAAGGCGCTTGCTCAGGGGCAGCGGCAGTGTTGACCCGACTGTGTCCTTTCATGTGGTGCCGCGCGATGAGCCCCGGCTCCCCGGCGTTCGCAATGGCTCAGTGCTCTGCCGATGATAAAACGGCAAAAGAGCCAGCGAAACCGATGGTGTACTCTCTGCATTTCTCGCCCTCGGATTATGTATATAATCCTGCCCTCGGAAAGTATCTTGGCGTGCCCCAGAGGCCAGTCCTTTCTCGAACAGCTGTTCCCTCAATGCGGCCTTCATTAAACCCCCTACGGTGCCCCTGCAGCAGCAAACTGGCGGCTCGGTGAGTGCTGAATGTCATTAAATAAAGCCACGAAATAACCATACCGAGTACGTGCGCAACTTTCTACACTTGTTCTGTCGGGAACGTCGTCGCCTGGCGGACCGGACGCCTCGCATTCCGCTCACGAAAACGAAGCTCTGCTTTCCGCCGGCGCTGCCGGCGGCTCACCGCCATCGCACGCGGAGACACCTACCGCTCGAGCACGGAGGATCATTTCGCGCTCCGTTTCACTGAATATCGCTGAAATGCAGTCCTGCTTCCCTGGCGAGCTCTTCGTTGCAAGGTTCAGCGGCAGCAACGGTATCCATCGCGGCGAACGCAAACGCAGCGGCCATGCAGCCATGATGCAGCCAGTGCCTCGGCCGTTTACGCAAGCGGTGACGTATCATGGCGCATTCTGATTCGCTGAGAGCAATGAAATCTGTGACGACACTGCTTCAGCGCCAAATCTGGGGTGAGAGAAATTGAGGAAGAGATATTTGGTCTTTGTTTACGAATTTCTCCGCTAATAACTCACATTTTTGCACCCAACAAAAACTGCATGCATTCCTGAAGGTCCCTATTTTATTCCAGCTGAACTTCCTGTTTCTCTTTAGTGTCCCTTTAAAAATATATTTGCTCTTGACTGAAAGCAAACGCAGAACCTTCGAAACGCTATGAAGTTTAATTATTTCAATGCTTATTAATCAAGATACACTTGACAGATGCATTATCGTTTTTCGGGGCTTAGAAGGGTTTTCTCGCGGGCATTTCCCCTATACTTTTTTTTAATTATTATTTCCGTAAGGTGTTTTCACTCTTGCATCCGAATCAAGAATTACTAGCCCCAGTACGTTATTCATACAAAATGGCGCTTTTTCACTACATGAGAAATTGGCGTACTAACGGATTTCAGCACACACTTCAAGGTCATGGAGGCAGCTTACTGTTATCCTTTCAGAAATTCTCTTTTAAAAGATATAGCCCAATGCACGAGTATTATGCCAGTGCTATAATATATGGGGCCGAAGCTTGGACAAACTTGAAATCTAAAGACTGCGCAAGGAGTGAGAGATGGAAAGACTGCAGCTTAAACCACAAATCATGCGCATATACATTTGAGATTAAGAGCAAGGGGAGTGGGGCGGGTCTTGTATGGCGTAACGCTTATAAGCGCCGGTGATCTATTAGAGTAACGGAATAGGTTAGTCATGGAAATGCAAGTTGGCGGCGGCAGATGATTAGATGTAGTGATGAGATCGGGAAATGTAGAGGCATAGCGTATATATACAGTCGGCCGACGAAGCTATATATATCTGCAAATCTCGGGGAGAGTCCTTCGTCCTGTATCGTGCATAATACGTCCTGGCGATGACGAAATTGGCAGTTGTATGCCGCTTCCCGGCGCATATAGAAGTCCGGAAGTGTATTTGACAAATGCGAGTTGATAAATAGGCATTGTCACGGACATTGTTACCGGACCGATGGGGTCGTGGTGTCTCGCAGGGCGACTGCTGCGCTGCTCCGTTTGTTCCCTTCGTGCTGTTTCTGACACCTGCTCGTATCTGCTATTCAGTGTGAACGCTCTGCAGGAGAGTTCGATGCTGTAATGGACCTCCTACGAAGCTGCGTTGCTGAATCAACCATAAAAGCACTTGTGAACAATAGGTAGTAACACTTTTTTTTTTCATGTCAAATGCCCAGTTATGAATATGTAAGATGTTTCCTTTCGAGCACGCGTGATGGAGTATACTTGGCGTAATGTTATAGGCCGTTTTGGCGCAGGAAAATGATTGGAAAATTGGTTAGGCTGACCCTTAATTTTGGTTCCTTTAGAATTTAATGTTACCTCGAAAATTACCTGGACCCGAACAGACGCTGTCAAAATCCATCACGTCACGTCGAAGCTATTGCAAGATGTGGTCGGCCACCCTTGTACAGTACCTGCGTCTTATTATTACTATTTTTTTTGCTTTCCAACCTCCCGCTATGATAATAAGGACCGTTTTGCCTATTGCGGGAGCGTAATTTACCTAAAGGGATCCTGAACCACCCCTCGGGCTTGGTGAAAAAACACAGTCCGCGAATATTGTACGCTGTTGTGAACGTCTCAGCCAAATTTTTGCAGTGTGCGCGGCGCGTGGAGCTCGCAAGCGGAGCGCGAAGTCACTTTTTTCTCAAACGCTGTCTTTCCAACATAAGCATTCTCACTTTTTTCGGGCTGCCATATTTCATCATATAGCAGATTCCCATACGCGGCTCCTATTGTTAGCCGACATCAGTCAAGAAGGGTGGATCAGTGCGCTTCTTCCTGTTAATGTGTTTGCTGAAGTAAGGCGAAAATCTGCTTTTCGAATTTCGCAAGGAATTGCGTACTTCCGAAAGTACGACTATCGTACTGTCGCCGACTATCGTCTGCTATAACGCTCGGCCGCGGCCGCCCGCGTAGGAATGAAACTTTGGCCACAGTGCTTATCAGTGTCGTAGCCGTTGGGTCTCGCTAAATTCTATTAGTTTGGGACGCTCAACTAGCCTTGAACCACGTGAAACTTAACACTTTCAGCGTCACTGACGTACCGGTACGTTTCTGCGTTTCTGACATTCCTTTTGTCAAATAGGAATGTGAGGACCACACCAACAGAGCATTTGCCATTTTCCGTGACATGTTTTTTTCACTTCTGCGCAGCCAAAATTAACCATTGTGTTCGTTTTATAACACCCGAGAAAAAAAAAAATGCGGATGCCACGCACTGTGGGAATCCATGTAAGCGAAGCTTTCTGTGCTGTTTGCTTTGATTGACGATGATTAGCGGGGATGTTGACGGCGAATGTTTAATTTCTTCAGCGTTTAGTCCAATACGAGAGTGGTGAGTTGATGTTAAACGTTACCTTGCGTTGATGTTACCTTGCGTGCACCACTGCTTGTTGTCTGCATATAGTGCAGAACGTACAGGGAGACGTGTTTGCTTGAGGCGTTGTTGTGCGCCATTGTTCATAACCTCTGAGAGGGTTGAGCATATCCATTGCCTCACATGGCACATCGCATCGTGGCAGAAGTGTTAAACTTTAATTGAATTATGGGGCGGTGCGTGCCAAAACCACAATCGGATTATGAGGCACGCCTTAGTGGCGGACTCTGGATTAATTCTGACACCCTGGTGTTCCTTAACGTGCACCTAAATCTAAGTGCACTAGCGTTTTTGTATTTCTCTCCCGTCGAAATGCGACTGCCGCGGTCGGGATCGAACCCGCGACCTCGAGCATTGCCATAGCCGTCAAGCTACCTCGGCGGGCACAGAAGAGCACAGACGCGCGGGCGGCCGCTTCCGTAGTGTCGCCTAGACCCTACGTTGTTTTAATGTGGGTTTGCGTCTGCACGCCCTTCGTCAGCTGTCCGCTTGACAAAATTGCATGGTGCTTGTTTTTCAGAAATAGCAGAAGCGTACCGTACCTTCAGTATGCCCTCAACCACTGTTTCCTTGCCTTCTCACATCATCTTTTCCCTCTCTCGTCCTCTCCCCCTGTGTGGGAACTGTGAGAGTGTCAGACGTTTCGCGACTGCGTCGGTTCTACCCATTCTCTGCTTCCTCTTCCCCCTCCTCTCTGGATGGATGGATGGATGCTGCAACGGGCTGAGCCCTTTAAATCGGGCGGCAGCTCACGCCACCTAGCCGTGTCTAGTGATATATTTTGTACTTAGTGGAGGGTGGAATTTCACTCTTGCCTTGATTTTAGCCACCAATCAGATAACCTTCGATTGGTTATTTCTACCCGCTTAAATATTTTGCCTCCACTGTCCCTGAATGTTTTGAAGAAATCAGCCCCGTTGCTTTGAACTGTAGGGCGAAGCCCTTTACAGAGAATTATGAGGTGTTCAGCCGTTTCCTCCTCCTCTCCACACGCACCGCATACCGTGTACTTGGTAAAGTACCCTTGGTACTCGACTCGGTACGTCTTGCCCCGCAAAACTACCGCCCTGGCTTCAAACAATAAAGAGCTTCTCTTAAAGGGGTTGAGACACCAAATTTTAAGGGTATAAAAGGCCTGCTGTAGGCTTCCTCTGTATGAAAGGACACTCAACATGAAGTGTTGGACACAGCAAACGTTTAAAATATATTTTAATTCGCTTCCAAAGAGTGCCTAAATGCTCGTTCTCGCGATCGAGACCCATCGCTAGCGCGATTGACATCGACGTCACTGTGTTGGAAGCGTAACGCGTTTTAGTGACGTCATACCACATTAGAGTGGCGTACAATGACCGGTGACCCACAGCACGGGGCAAGCCTCGAGAGCCTCGAGTCTAGAGTGCAGTATAAGCTGCATCGGACGCAGACGCAGAGTCGCAATCGCAGCTGCCGCAGCTAGCGATGACAACTGTCGGCGTGGGTTTGTTTGCCTGTGCTGGTACAAAATGTGTGTGCGAGAGCAGACGATGCAGCAGTGCGTGCGTCACAGCCTTGTGGGCCCACGTGACCAAGCTTCCTAGCCAGTGACGTCACTGTCCAACTCGGCGCCGAGAAACCGAAACCGAAAATGGTGCACATAAATAATGCGATATTAAATTATTTACCGAGAATATATGAACCTTCCAGCGTGTGTCATGCTTTGTGTGGCAATAAGAAACGTTTGAAACAAACAACGCAAGCCTCAAATTTGATGTCTCAACCCCTTTAAAATTATCGTAGATATTTTATTGGCAATTTCCTCCTTGAGAAAGTTTTGTATGTTGCCAGTGCTGATTTCATCTACAATTGTACCTACGTCCCTTCTGGACTTGCAAGTTAGTAGAAAAGCAAGCGCTGCAGTTTCTGCAATGCTTTTGTGTGTGTGGGGGGGGGGGGGGGGGGGGGGTCACGGATAATTACAGCTTTCAAGAGGCTAATGTGGCGACGCGCAGGCAGCTCCAGAGCACATGCGACGCGACGTAAAGGTACAAACTAGTTTCTCGCGTCGTCTTTCCTCTCTGCCACGCTCCTGCCATGTATATACACGCTCTGAACCACCCCCCGACGCGGCCATGACGACGAGCCCTGTAATTCACATAGTTAGCCACTACAGTTGCATGTAGCTGCTTCTGCAGCGTATCGCGTAGATACCGCGGTCACCGCGGGCTGCCGCGACGAACCCGCTCGCTGAGGATAAATAACAGCGTGCTCCGATTGGTATCTGTGGGTGACGTGACTCAAGATCCGAGCGGCAACACCTGACGGACAGGTCGTCTGCTTCCCGAGTTGCACACTCTCGATGTGTGTCGCCATCGTAGTCAAAGCTCGTTACGTTAGGAATTGTTTCAAGTCCGCAGTGCGGCATCGCTGACCAGATGAGGGCCCTGTCGACGTAATCGCACGAGTGAACATGAGGGTGAAGTTTGTTGTAATTGTGCGATTGTCGTAGAATTAAGTGCGAAAGGAAATGTGCCAGTGCTACTATGTCACTCGGTGCGAGAATAGCCGCGCGTAGCTATCGAGTACACTGTGGCACAGCAAAGGGATGAAACACCGTGAACTTAACCATCAGCTGAGGGATAGCCTCTGAATTAGGTGCGTCGTAGGCGCCAAAATCGGAAGTAGTGGCGTCTACATGAACATCCGAAATCAAATTTGAACTGTGCGCCACGGTGACTGCGGTAGGCGGAGCGTTGTAGGCGCCATCTGGAGCAACCGTGCAGTCGGACACTTGGCGTGACGTAGCATGCGGGGAAAGGAGGGTGTGGGTAGGTCTGAAGAATACTTAGAGGGTGTTGCGCCATTCTTGCTGCACCGTAGCCTTCGCACTCCAGGGCATTGAAGAAGGAGCGGGAGCACCACGAAGGGGATCACAGGCGATCTTTGATTGCCCATAACTGCCCTTCTGCTGAACGCTTTGAAGTATTTTTTTGCTGCAAAGTATTTCTGTAAGGGTCCGTTTCAACGTCAAATGCATTTCTCGACTTCGATAAAAAGTGATTGAGGACCCCTTTAATAAAGCTTAGATTAAATTCCTCTCTAGTTTCAAGGATGTAAGTCACTTCACAGTACAGCGCAAACGCGACGCGCCATTCTCTCCTAACGAAAAGCTAGGTCGCTGCAATTGCAAGAACTCGCTGGGTGCGTTAGTTTTGCTTCGTTCGCTAAATGAGGTCAGGCAAGGAGAGGAGAAAACAGCCACTAAGACCACCGCCTTGATGGCGATGCAAATACACTTGTCGCACGGGATATACACAGGCTTCGTTCTCGTTGGAAGGCCGCCGAACTCGATGCTGCATGGTCAGATGCTGCGCAAAATGTTTTTGCGCCACAGGACACCGTTCAGTGCATCACACGGGTGCTCCCAGCTGTACAAACTAAACATGGTAACATTTTAAATGTGCACGTGCGTTCTCATATTTGTTAACCAACCGGCACTTTTTGTCTTAAATATGTGCTCTATAAGTAATGTAAATTCGTCTTTGATGATTCTAATACGATGCTTAAAGTACTCGTCTGAGGCCTGAAGTTTACATAAATCGGCGTAAAATTTACAGGAACTAGCAATATGTAACTGCAGCGCCAGGTGTCACGAGCTGGCGCCGAAGCATATAATTGCCCCTGCAAATTTTAATAGCATCGGGGCTGTTGTGTCTTAATGATAAAAAAAATAACCCATTAAGCCAGGTCTCTTGCTGGTATTTACAGTAAAGAACGCATTACCTGTGAAAAATGTGAGTGATTGCCGTGTTTAGAGCGCATCGTACGTTAGCTTGCAGTGTTATAAACATGTTGTAAGTATTCTACGCACGTCTGTACGAATTAATTCTTTACGAAGGTTAAGTGCAGGCGCATTGACCTCGACACACATACTTGAAACAGACAGGTCTCGCGCTGGCTATTTACGAAATCATGTCGGAGAGAGTACGACGGCAGCTCGTTGAAGCATTACTGTATAGTTTGCTACGTTGTCCTTACGTTCATTTTCTCTATTTCTGTAAATCAGGCGTTCACTCAAAGCATTGCTCCAGCACGATCCACGGTTGAGCCTCAGCAACGCGAGTGTAACAGACAGATCCGTCCATTTGCTTCCGCGGCTGGCGCTCGGGCTTCGAAATATATCACGCTGCCACCTCCTGTGAACTTGAGCGAGAAGGTTTCAGAAAGTGCGGCTCGCGCACAAGCCGCCGCTCAGCTTGCCGAAAGGCTTGCGTAGTCTTTCTCAGGGTCCACGTGTACGATCAGCATGACTTCAAAAGCGAACAAGTCAAAAACGACTTGCGTTTCCAGGCTCGCCTGCGTTTGTAATCGCGGCTTATCTGAAACGTACGTCTGGGACTAAACCATGGTTGGAAACCGGCCGTTGAGTGAGTGCAAATCGCACTCCCATGTATAATTACGCGTAACAAGCGTTCTTTATCAGGTTTCTTTCTCGTTGGCGTCTCAGTATATACACTGATGACACTTGCGATTGTTGCCAGAGCGGGCGACTTCGAATGTTCGTCGACAGATCGACTGCATGCGCCTTGGTGTCAATGGCATGCGTAGTATGCCCAGTCAGCAGATCTGATGGAAAACAGGTGTCGGCTCTCTCCACACGTCTGGATTCCTTTTTTTTTTTCTGCAATTTGGGATTGGCCCGAGGCCTTTCGCGAGGGAGATCTCATCTCGCTTGCGAAGCCGTTATCTCGCGGCATTCGGGTCACTGCGCGTGCCATGAAGAAATAGGCTATAAAATGTTCGCCGATTTAGTTAGGTGGGTCCTGTACCAGGCGAGCTCGAAAAGCATGCATGCAGAACCTTGCTTAGATGCACGAGTGGTAAATCGACATCTGAGACAGAATACTTCCGAATAGTCTTCAGGAAAGCCGCGAATGGCGAGCGTCAAGGTTCATTTGAGCACAAATTCTTGATGAGACATGTAGCATATACTGATCATGCAACGATGACATGGGCAAGAAAAGCCGGAAAAAATATGCAGGCCGCAAAGGATGCATTACTTCCTGCGTGGAAATGAACTCTGCCCAATCCTTCGGTTCCGAGTCGCTTTCCTCGGAAGGGCTTGATCCGGGCACCGAGCGACGGGAAACGAAAAGACACCGTCGCACGCGAGGAAACGGGCACCGCCGGAAAAGCGCGACTGTCGCCGATGCGCTCCGCGTTTCCTCGCGCCGCGGTGCGCCTGCTGTGGGGGTTCGGCCGGTTCTGTAGGCGGTCTTCGGCGTGTGCATAATGAAGTCGCTTACTCGGCTGCGCGTGCGCTCGCGCGCGGTGCAGCCTTTTGTCTCGATTCTATTTTCTGCCCCTCTATTTCGGGAAGGCCCCGGGGGGGACCTGCATGCACCCCAGCGGCGCACTGGGTAAATGGTAATTGCACGCCAGCGCGCGCGGCTGTCTCCGCTGCGCCCTGCTGCCGAGGAGGAACGGCGCGCTAAGTTGTCCTGCGTCAGATCTGCCGCGCTCGGATATTGCGCAGATGTGGAGCGGTCGCTATACTATGTGCGTGCGGCGTGCGCCTGCGAGGAATGCTTGCTTGCTAGACGCCGGCTGGACATAAAATGTGGGAGGCGCCGCTTTTCGCTCGCCGCCAACTTTGAACGTCCTTGACGAGCAAGTGTGGCAATGTCACAGGTGGTTCAATGTTTGTTTTGCGCAGAATTCGAATGGGAAAGGTAAGCAGAACCACTGGATCGATTAAAAGCGCCTCATAGGTCACAATAGTCCGCTGGCGTGCACATTCAAGCGCAAGAAGAGTAGGCGCCGATGACTCCCCTCTTCCCAGTCGTAGATACTGAGCGAAGTGGCGGTCGCGTCTCGCAATGCTGACATGGTTCGACGGGGCGTCGTTCTTTCCTGTGCGCTTTTTGTTCCTTAATTTTCTGCACGCCATTGCTCAGAGTTAGCGCTAACTAATGTTCCTGCGTATGCTTCCGTTGTGAGTCTGCGTATACTTCCGTTGTGAGTCGGTACAGGAGCCTTAGCGCTAGCGAAGGCAAAAGGGGAAGAGATGGAGCGAGCGGTAGCAGAGACGGCACGGTGAAAGTTTTGTGGTTCAGTCGTGATGGCCCACCAAACACATCCAGGCGAGTCGCCGCTTTCGGCTTCCGTCTTCATGCGTGGGTTCAACTGAGCCTGGCCCAAACCGCAGGACGCCAGCATGCAGACGACGTCTGTCCGGAGCTGCACCACCGTTGTACTTTGCGATTTCAGGCCTTGCTGGCTGCATCCATGAGCGATGATGACAGCGCAGCTGCTTTTGGGTGGCTTCCAGGAGGGCGGCCCCGCCCTTCCGCTGCGCCTGCTTTCGTCGCGCATTTCCAAACGGCGCGTCACGGTGCCTTTGCTGTGCGCGGCGTGAGAACTGCGTTCGGGGTCTTGTGGTGTACTTTGAAATACGCACCATGCATGCATCACTCGTATCCTTATGGTAACGACAGCGCAGCTCCTTCGTAGCTGGGTTCAGCGGGACTCAAAACAATGTACAGATTAGCTGCGGTGATCAATTGACGGCTCGTACGCAAACGAGTATTTGCTCACAAAGGAATAGTTTAAGCATGTGACAAACGCAGATGTTTACTGCATACCCACTGTAGTGAAGAGCGCGTTACCGTTAAGGAGAGCGGGTGATCTGTGGCGTGGTGCTTGTCTTTCTCAATATTAGAGCACGTGTAAATTTTACTGTGCTCGATTTGAAACTACCTGGTAAAATTGCCAACTTGCTATAGATGGCCGGATGCTCACGCTTTCTGTTCTCGTCACCACACCTTACCACTTTCCCCTCTGTTACTATTATTTGTGGTGCCCCAATTCAGTTCTCAGTGCAACCCCGCTCGCTACATGGGCATTGTTTTGGGAACCAAATCTGCACGTGCATGGAATCACTGTAGCGCCACTGACGGGCGCGGCCTATAAGTTGCGCGGGTCGCTGTGTTGCCCTCGTCGATGCAATCCGACGCAGTCAAGCGTGCGTTTTATGCAGCGAACGCCTAATCCATGTTGGCGCGGACTCCTTGGTGCAGTTAGGAGAAATGCTGAGCTGCATGCTGCGTGCGCCGCACCGTCCGCAGGACATACAGAGTGGGGCGCCCCCGTATGCTCAGTGTTACGGCTCCGCGCGCTGCCTCGTCTCCGGAGGCGACTGAGGGCGATACTGAAATGGAATGCAGCGCCGCGCCCATGGCTGACGGGCTCAGTAAGGCATATCCACTTTCCTGCTGCAGATTTTTTGCGTGTATACGTACTGCGCGGAAAATTAACAGCACCACCACACGCGTTTTATTATAGATGTAATGCTAACGCGATTTCTGTCTTAGCCAAGCATCTGTCTGGAAACGAGTATTGAACTGGTATTTCCCTGGCGTCGGCGCGTAGGGTAACGCAGCGGCGAGGGATGTTGAGATGCTCTTTTCATGTGGAAAAAAGAATGTCCAGCGATCATTTGCGGACATAGGCGAAGAAAAGGACGGTATGTGAGGGTACCACGTCAGTTGACTTAAAGCGTTGCCCAAGGAATCGCAGAATCCGTGCCGCTGCATGGGCGCCAGCAAACGCATCGAGACTTTGCATGGATGAAGTACAGAAGCACTCCATAAACAGCGAGGTGCAGGCGTGTGTTGTGCACAACAGTGTTTCATAATGATTTATGGATTTTATGGACGCAAGGGCCAGCCATAGCCAAAGAGCGTTTGCACAGTGTTTGTACTAGCTGGTACAAATGATCTTGTCTCTACAGTATATAAGCAACGCAGTGCGATGAAACACGATGTCAGGCGTGCCGGGTTCACGAGGCTGTTCGTGTGTCGGAACCGTTCGTCGCAGCTACCGTGAGTCACCAAACCGATGCGAGGCATGCCGCGGCCCGGCTATATCCTTGCTTTAAGCCCAGCGATGAATTAGATTGTGGTGTTTCACATTCCAAAACCACGATGTGTTTATGACGCACGCTGTGGTGGGGGACTCCGGATTAATTTTGACCACCTGGGGTTCTTTAATGTGCGCCCAAGTCTAAGTGCACGAAGCGTTCTTGCATTTCGCCCCCACAGAAATTCGGCCGCCGCGGCCTGGAATAGAACCCGCAACCTCTCACAGCACATCCTATGCACGAAGCTACCGCGCCGGGTGGCCCAGCGTGGCAACGAGTACTGTATGACCGCTTATGGCTCCACTATGTATAACCATTTGTGAGTTTTTTTGCTCGGAAGATATATTTTCCTCTCTTCATGGATCGCGCAACACCAGCGTTCGCTGCATGCGAGCGTCGCACGCGGCGCGATTTCGCGGTATATTTCTCGAGTGATCACTTTCGCGGATACGATCATCGCGAGATCTTGCGTTACTCAACCCGGAAGCATCAACCTATTCTCGGGCGATCACTATCGCAAGATTTCCGTGACGGATGTTTTCGATGTTGAGTGACGTGAAATCTCGCAAAATACCCTGAAGTGATCGTTCAAGAATACCGCTCCTCGTCAGCCCTTGTGAAGTGTGCTGTGCGTTCACTGGCCCTCTTGCACGACGTCACCTCCGTAGCTCCCCACTGATTTTCATGACCGTCAAAGCATCCGGTTCGCAGCAGCGCACAAGTGAGATCTCTTTCTTGTCGCGCCCCGCTGCGTTTCGCCGGCCAACACGCGCCCCCCCCCCCTGCCGAGCGGTGTACTCGCACCTGCATCTGAGCGCAGTGTGAATGCACCCGCGTGGCTGCCGGTCGCGTCCGGCGTCTGCGGACTCTTTCAGAAAGAGCTTTGTGCGAGTGCGCAGATAACCGTCACTTTAACGGCGATACAGCCACTCCGCGGATCACAAATGGGTCTTCGCGGGATTCCGTCTGTTTGTCATCAAAAACCCTTCCTTTAGAAAAAAATGAAAAGAGGGAAACGTTTGGTTGCGAGCCAGGTGCATGTTCTAACTACTGTACCGTGGCGGTTTCGTTGAAACGATGGGGAGAGAGCAGCGGGCAGCCAGGGCGCTGCGACAGTAGTGAAGAGCACGGAGCCCAGCGCATTGACTGCCCGCTGCTGGCTGACGTAAGCATAACGTCGCCTCGAGGGGCGCGGCTTTGCATGCGCAGCCTCTGATATGCGGATTTCGTCGTACCATAGTTCCGCGAGGTATCGCATTATTTTTAGATCCAAAAGTTGATATGGCCTGTACGGAGGGCTCGCTTCAATTTCCCGATTACGACGAGCCCGCTGAAACTAAAAGTTTTAAAGGTAATTTATGGATTTTTGTTAATTAGACACTAATTACCGCGTATCACTCGTCACCTCATGGTCGCCACCACTGACGGCATGTCTCCGAAGGAACCATCCTTAATTTCTAAACGACTATTTTTAAATATTGCTTAATGTCTTCGTAGAAACACCCTGCATATGCAGTGTACGTGTGCACCCGCCGCGGCGATCGCATTTCGATGGGGGCGAAACGCAAAGACGCGCCTCCTTTTTTTAGACGTTAAAGAATTCCATGGGATCAAAATTAATCGAGATTTTCCACTGCCGCGTGCCTCATAATGAGACTGTGGCTGCGGCACGCAAAACTCCAGTTTTTTTTTCCTTTTCTTTCTTTTTTTTTTTTTTTTTTTTTTTTTTTAAATGGCGCGCCGAAGTCACAGTGCCAGCTAGGTAAAGAGGCGTTTCTTTTTGTTCCTTCTGCGATTCTTCTTTGGCGCATATTCGGTGCGGGCTGCACACGTCTGCTCACTTGTGGAGCAACACATTTTATCGGCCAATACCTCGTATTCCAGGTCCCTGAAAGCTCTCGCTGTAATCCTGTGGAACCAGCAAACGTTTTTTTTTTTTTTTTTTTTTTTGCGCTTGTCTCGTGTAAGGCCTCCGTAGTCTCGTGCTGTTCCAAACTCACCCGGCGGGCGAGGGTTTTAGCGTTGCACTGTGAAACTGCCGAGTGAGGAATTTCGCCGAGGTGTATAGACCTCAGCATTCCGGCGCGGCGGTCGGTGGCGCACTCGCGTCGTCTTCTCGGTCGTCCGTGCCTTGGAAGCCACCCGCTGACTTTGCGTGTCCACTGCTCCTGCAGCGACCGCATGCTTCTTCGACGTCGCCTCGTGTGCGACGCGTAACATTATTCGTGTGTGCTGGCGCTTTCAGCTGAGCGGCGGCGCGGTGATAAAAGCCAGATAGTTTCATTGGACAGTACGCGCTGCTTGAACGTCGTCTTCCGTTGCGCGGACGCTGTTCGTCTCTCCGCGCCGGCTGCCCTCGTGACGGCGATGTTTATCTTGGCGCCTGCGGACGGTTGGGCGCTGGTCCTGCTGCCTCGGGCGCTGCCTGACTCATCGGCTCAGAGAACCGGTTGAGCGCTGTTCGGCGTTTCCGTTTCTTCGGCGTTGGACTGGTGGCGCCGGTTAGTGCTGATGCGGTGTCACCTCGTCACGAAGCACGATGCTTTGTTTAGCTTTCTGCGACTGTGCGCCTTCGTGCAACACAGCGTTGCGCGTAACGGTTTCCCTGTTTCGATGTGGCGGCGTCTTTTGTAGTTCATTGACTACTACGACGACTCGAGTGCGTCTCATCCGTGAATCGCCTATGAAGCGCTTTGCCACTTGGCACTCTCAACCGTGTCGCTATAGTGTTTGGTGTGCGTGTATCAACTATATCGGCTGTAATGAATGACGCCTGGGCCGCGATTTTGTAGCGATTCCTTCTCCGATGATATTCCTTTTCGCACTTTGTCAGTGATCAGAGCGGGCGGGACGCCCGCGTTATCAAAGCGATCAGCCGTCCGTGAACGGTGGATGATAAGAGTGGCATATAATCGAGCGGAAGACATCCATCGCTACGAAATCGCGGCCCTAGTCCCTTTGTATCCGTAATGATGTGATATATATATATATATATATATATATATATATATATATATATATATATATATATAGTGCAACTGACGGTTGTCTGCTCCGGATCAAGTCAGTTGGACTTCGCTTCTCGGAAAGGCGTGACGTGTCGAGTGAGCTCGTGACAACTCTTTGGAATGTGGTGAACGCGGTTTAAATCATGGATCCGGGACCTCGAAGTGGTGCGGCTAATGTTAACGCATTTCTCTTGCATTTAATGCTAAATCGCCATGATTTATTTATTTATTTATTAGCACATTGTACATTGTATGAATAGTTTCATTGGCCCGAGCCTATCCTCTCTCCCTGTCCCTTTCCTCTCCCCCTCGAACCCCATATCCACTCGGGTGTCAGCATATGTAGCTAGACAGTTACAGCGCGACCAGCAGTAATTTCCTTTATTTCATTTTATTTAAAAACAGACAACCAAGTACTACTTTACCTTGCCGGTTGCGAAGCGCAGCATGCACGACACCACGCTGCAAACTGCGGCCCTTTCTATACCATATTCGGCAGCCCGCTGCAGGGCCAGTGTGGTGAACTGTAAAAGTGAAGAACGTGCGCGCCTCGTTTGCTGTGATTTGTGGCTAAAATGTTCCCAGGACTTGTTAGTTTTAGTCCATTGAGGAATAGGGAATGACTTTGAGAAGGCATGAGAGAGTTTCTTTTGTGGTTGGTATAATCGCACTGGCCGGTCTTCCTTGTCTGACGTCGGAACGGGCGGGGAGATGCAGTAGCCAATGAGGGATGCTGCCGGGGAGGAGGTCTGCGCCTGTTTCGCACTACTTTTGGTCGTGGCCGGTCGAGTGTTTGCTCGTTCTTCGCGGTTTCAAAGACGCCCGTTAACAAGGGCGACTGCCTCATCAGTTGTCGTTCTCTTGTGTGAGCATGGAAAGCTTCCGTACTTTCTCGGTGTTCGACGAAAGTGTGGCGACTGCGGGGGTGCTTGGGTTCACTGATTTCTGCGCAGCATTCCTGGAGGCCGCAGATACCGATATACACGACGAAAGCAGTGGTCGAGCATCTGCACGCAACTGCCGTGCGTCCCCTAATGAGGGCGACAGGTGCCCGCGGTGTCGATCGCACCTCTCAGCTGCGCCGTCATCGCCGGTGGTCGTCCCGCGTGTCGTGTCGCGTGACGGGCTCGCTGATTGGGCGCGGCATCCCGCTGCGCCATTGGGAGGCCATTTGGCCTTCAAGCTGCGCGCGATGCCCCATTATCGCGGAGCCGTCGACCGACCTCTGTAGGGGTCGGCCCCCGAGACAACCGAGTGTTTCGGGATACGAGCTCGCAGTCAGCGGTCTCTCGACGCGCCGTGTTTCCATGCGGGGCCCGAAAGCTGCAGGCGTTTGCCGCCGCGCCTTTAGGCCTTGAGCGCTCGCGTCTAGTTTCCTCCCGCAACTACCTCTGGTGGCGCCGCGGAAGTGGCCAGCGTCGAATGAAGGTGCCAGCCTGCTGCGAGTCTCGATGTCGCTGGCCAGAAATATTTCTTCCGCCGACGCTTAGCTGTGTTGTCATTTTGCAGTGGTTCATACACACACACCGAACACCCCCCTTCCCCATTTCTAATTCTGGGAAATCGTGAATACCGTCCCATTAACAGGCTATCAATCACCGCGAGCAACAAGTCGTCTTAAGCTGACGGTATCCAAACGAGACAGGTACAAGAGAGAGACTTGAAGGGGTCGAACAAGGGATGTCGCTGGAGCATAAACGAGCGCTACAGCAACGTCTATTGTTCGAACACTAAATGGATGATAGGCGCCGACACAGGAGTGCGATCTTGTAACGGTTCGGAAAGCGAGCGGTTCTCTTTCCGAACCGTTACAAGATCGCTGCACAGAAGCAAACGACAAGACGAGCGTCTCTTCGCACCTTTCGGCAATTTAACAATGTGTCACCGACTAACGCAGCAAGAAATTCTTCCGAGAAAGGTGTAGGCCAGTAGATGTCTGTGGCGGTCCAGTAAAATCAGATATACGCGCTATCGCAGGATTTTATTTATTTATTTATTTATTTATTTATTTATTTATTTATTTATTTATTTATTTATTATTTATTTATTTATTGATACTGTTAGCCCAAAGGCCGATACAGGGTGGAGAACTCATAAAATAAGCTTCAAAGATCGCTACAAACACGAGCGCTACAAAATCAAACGAGAAAATACAACTGCTTAATTATGCCAATTTTACGCAAGAATATCCGCAGATATGTAATATAAATGAGCATTGTATTACAGGCACCGAACACTACAAGCAACAACAACTGTACCATACAAAATCAAATTTTCAACATCACACACAGGAACTTCGTCAATATCCCGCAGAGTCATTTCAATCATGTCATATTACACATGCTGCCTATCATTGCACAAATAAGCTAATAATGTGTGAGGATGGCTACATAGCAGAATAATAGGCCAGTACCGATTTTTCAAAGTGTTCTAGAGAATCAATTTTCTTTATGCAATGCGGTAGCGCATTCCAATCTTCAATCGTTTTAGGAAAGAGGGAGTACTTAAATGAGTCGCTACGAAAATCGCTGGATTCGCTAGTTATAGACATTATTATGTATTGACTTCGAGTGAACGTATTGAGAATACAGAGCGCCTTGCCTTCTATCTACAACTTCCCCTCCCCTTCAAAAAAAAAAAAATCCCGAATAAACGGCTGATTTTGATTGCTCACCACTGTTTGGAAGAAAGAGCAGAGACGGCTGACGCGCTCTTCCGTGCTCGGTCGCCCTGCCGCTCCGATGACATCACCGCGCCGCGGAGGCCCACTCTCGGGTGCATCGAGAGGCGGCCTTGGTACAAATCGTCGGGGCGGCGTCGCTCCCTCAATGCTTACGGGCGCCCACTCTTGCGCGCCAGTCTGCACCAACATAAGGGAACGCTTATTTCTGTTCAAAAAGCGATTCCTGAAAAAAAGTGCGTTCAAGAACCTCACTCACTGCTATTCGCCATACATGTTGTCGACTTGAATGAGACCTTTGCCGGCGCATGCTGTGTCGTATGAAGTTGCGTTCGGGGAGCCGTCTTTTGTTGACCTTCCAGCCGAGAAGGGACGCGCACGCCAGGCTGCCTGGGAGGCTTCCGAGGAGGGCCCTGTCCTCCGCATAGAAGCGGATGCTACTGGGTGGCCCCCCCATCCGAAGCGGGGCATCGCCGTAATGACGCCGCTGCAGCCGGCGATCGCTGCACGCCGGCTTCCTTCGCGTCCCAAGAAGTGGGATCGCCGGTGACTAATCCTTCGTGGCCTCCGTCGTCGTTCCTTCTATGTTCTCATGTCTGCCAGAACTACTGGACGTATTTCAAGGAGCCACGCCATCTTTGGTTAAACCGACTGGCCTACTGGTCCATGCTCCTGTGGAATACATCCCGACATTTCCCCAGCTGAACCGTGGATAACTGATTCGATACGGTTCCGGCTGCGAACCTCTTGCGCTTTGTCGACGACGCGCTTCTGCATTCGGTATAAGCAGGAAGGCGGGGGGGGGGGGGGGGGGGTAATCGTATTTAGAACCAACGCGCCTTTGTTTGTTTTTCTTTTCGACTTTTGGGTAAAAGAGAAAGCGTAAACGTTTATAGTCGTGTACAGACCTCTATAAAATGTTCCCAGGCCACATCGTGCTCGAACACGTTGGCTTCGTGGCCTGTAGCGAGACTTGTGTTCGGTTCTATGCATAAGAGCTCCAAGGTTCTGAAGAGGGAAATGGGCACTGTTTTTCATCATCCACATCCTCCGCCACCCGTCAGTGTACTCGCGCGATCTGTGGCCTGGAAACGTTTGA